>NC_062993.1:2283251-2383462 GCF_023078275.1 Leguminivora glycinivorella | reverse complement strand
CAAACAAACAGACACACACTTTATTCCCATGTATAATATTAAGTATGGATAAGTAATAGTTATTTGTTATACAAGGGGGCAAAGTTGTATTTTAACGCCGAGTGTGGAATTGAAAAACGAGCAAGTGAAAGGATTCTATAGTTGAACCACGAGCGAAGCGAGTGGTTCGAGAATAGAATCCTGAACTTGCGAGTTTTTTAACACACGAGAAGTAAAATACATTTGCACCCGAGTGTAACACAAAACTTTTCCCCTCACTATAGCGAGGAAACTACAACACAAAAAATGCGTTTATCACTGCTGCCAGTAGTTCCACAGGTGGTAAATCATGTTTATTACTAGATTCACCTACTTTTATCAACTTTAAAGCAGTTAATTTGACTTTATTCAAGGTCAAATTACTTTACCCACTAGTGGATAAAATGCGTTTTTACCCGCTGGTATTAAAGGACAAAACACGTGTTTCCGAGCTAGTGAGGGGAAAAGGTATTTTTTTCGATACCTGTATTTGCGAAATATCTGGCGGTGGTAATAGGCGCACTTTTTAATTTATTATCCAATAACCCATGTCAATTGCACTAATCACAGGTCTTTCATTTAATTTAAACTTCTTAATTTTAATATAAACTTCGTCACAAATAAAATAGCACTTTTAAGAAATCGAAATGAAAAACACACAAGGCACGACAGTTTACTAAACGGTTTAAAAAGTCATCTACCCTCGAATAAGTCTATAGAAATTACATGTTCACCAAATAATTAAATTACTTACACAAAGCACAAAACATCAATAAAAACTGTTATTTAAATCGAGTAGGCTTTCATAGCAAAATTATGGCAAAATGTAAATAAATAATATGACAAAGTCAAAAAATGACACTGTAATTTTTTTTGGTTTTTTGATTGGCAACACTTGGTGGCGGTAAGTAAAACTTTTTATTATAGAGTCTATTTGGAAAGTGAAGAGTCGTGGAATGTAGGGCGGGTCGCTAGTTTATCTGTAAGAACTGATTGACAAAAGAGAAGAAAGCCTAACCAGTTATGGTTATTTGGCAATGTAGACAAACAATACCAGACCAACCGGTTATATTATTACATAGTGCAGTTATGTCATTTACATAACGCGGTGGTCATTGAACCAACAACTTTTGGTAACAACGTATCTAAAGTTCAATCATTCCAGGTTCCGTATCCGTATGGCATTTCTGCGACGCCTAACGCCGCAGAAATGTAATCTATCTCTATCGCTCTTGCGTATTGGCGCGACAGAGCCAAACTGCATTTCGCCGGCGTTTGGCGTCGCAGAAGTACCTACCATTCGCCTACGGGGCCAGGATAGGACAAGTTAGTAAAGATTTAGACACTTATAACGTCAAATTTCAATGTAATTATGACACCGGTACACACCGGTTGTTTACACTCGTACTTGTAAGAAATATTAAACTGACGAGTAAAAACCTAAACTTTTTAATAACACTTTGTAGATAATAGCAAATAATAGTAAGAAAGATTTAACAGTGCGAATTTCACGAAAGTTATTCTTGAAAACTATGAAAAATTAAGTGCATGGTCTTAGAAAAAGTATTATGCAACGGTGTTTAACTGAGTCAAAAATACTCGTGTCGTCTTTATTAACAATTTGAGGCGAAGCCGTCTTTTTTGACCTCACTTAAACACCAGTTGCATAAATACTATAATGTATGTTGGACGTGTAAACAACGTCCTTTTCAAAAAAAGCGTGTTAAAATGTATAGATTTATAACGAACCTTTATTTTGTAGGTCCAAGAAACTTGAATACCTATTTGGAAAATTGTGTATTTTTTTTTTCAGATCAGTGTTAAATTTGATTCTTTACCTGAGAAATAAATTACGTATAAAATAGGTACAAATTAGCCTACAAATGTGTAATTATAATTATGTTACAATAATCATTATTACCTAGGTGTAGAACATCTACAATACAAAATTAAGAACAAAACTTTAGAATTTTCGCAAAAGAGGCTGCGCAAGATTATTATAATTTCATGCAAAAATATTCCGGTAAACACATCCAATTGGTTTTGTACCTCGGACAATGACCCTTCAGAATCTGTTCAAATAAGTGTTTGTTCTAAGTCCGTATTAGGTATGTAGGTACTTATAAGTCTTAGCGCGTTTTCACATTATCCGATCCGATATCGGAATTAGGAAGGATTTCAAAGGAAAAAATCAAAGATGGCGGCGTAAATATATGGGATATCGGGCTGACATCCGATATCGGATCGGATAATGTGAAAACTCACTTATTTATGTATTTTCGACAACCAGAATATATGAAATTTCGGGATTGGTCCCAAAGTAAGTTATTGCAGGTGACTAAAAAAACTGTATGTCTGTCACTGTCAACGGAAAATACAGAGCTTTCAAAAGCTTTTAAAAGTGTGTTTGCATTACAGTGATGGCCTAATTACTTTATGGATAAAATTTTAATTATAAGTAAAAGTATCCTCTAAAGTATACTTTTATTTATTTATTTATTAAGCCTCTATTGCTGATAAATATTTTGTTATTTATCTGCGTGTCTTTAAGTCCGTTTTCACACTATCCGATCCGATATCGGATGTCGGAAGGATTTCAATGGATAGAATCCAATATGGCATCTGTCATGAATGGAATATTGGTCCGACATCCGATATCGGATCGGATAATGTGAAAACGCAGAAAGATTCAAAGGCCTCCCCAAACTAAAACTATACTAAACACTAAATTTGTTTTTTATCATGCAGAAACGTCTGCGAGCGATATTACAGCCGGAGCCGCAGGTGTGAATTTTTCCATTTTTCCCTTAATTTAAAAATATATATACTAAACATCGTTAAAAAATTCACCCGTATTAGATTTACACCCTGTAGAGACTAAGTTACATAAATTTTAGCGTCCAACTGGGCCATTTTTTTCAAAGTTGTCCACCCCACTTTTTTTTTGGATTTGGAAATTTTTATGTGTTTTCCACTCAGAATCGCGAGCTCTTTCAATCCTAATAGGAGAAAAAAAGTGTCCCAAGGTTTTTTCCCATTCCGTTACCATTTTTTCATACATTTTGTATGGCGGTAACGGAATGGAAGGTTCGAAAAAATGTATGGAAATCTTGGGACATTTTTTTTCTCCTATCAGGATCGAAAGAGCTCTCGATTCTGAGTATGAATCGCGTAAAAAATACCCATGTTACCAAAAAAGTGGGGTGGACAACTTTGAAAAAAATGGCCCAACTCGTGGTAGGGTTACACTTCCTCCTATCTCTCGTTAGTTGATAAAACGATTGTTTTCTTTTAGTGTTAGTACACCGCCATTTTGCTTTGTGCAATGACAATAATATTTATATTGTAAGTTTGTATTGTATAACTTTTATATTAGCAGATATACAATAGCAGGTAGCGCTTCTTCCGGGTGATCTTAAGTAATATTCGACTTGTTTTATCACAGCTTGTGACATGACACCCATGACGGTTAAATGGTGTTATAGTTGTCCATACGGTAAACTATGAAGTCATTGAAAATGCAACAAGGTATACTTAATTTAAGAAGAATGTTTATGTAATATTCTTCTACGATTTATATGTGATTAAAATGTTAGGTAAAACTTCAAGTTACCGAAAATTAATTCATTTCTTATGAGCAATTTCGTATAAAATTTCGTATTGTTCGGACATCTTTAAAATTTCGAGCAGTAACGTTACATATAGAAATTAATTACGAATATTGTATATTGTTAGAGCTAGTAATAGCTAGCTAACTTTCTGCACATTATTAAAAAAAATTCATCCATGGCAAAAACAGAACCGAGATAACCAATCTTGACCATATCACCAAAGGCCACAAACTCCTAAATTACGGGAATCTTTTTGCTTTAAATATCATAGTAAGTACATGTAATAAAATTATAATGTCAATCCCAAAACTTAGTAACTCGCGGTAGGCCAGTTGTCAAACAAATCAATCAACTCATCGGTAAATATGAAAAACAACTTTTGACCATAAAACCAAAGGCGCTACCGCGAACTCCTAAATTGCGATCATCTTTTCACTGTATCGAAGCGTAATTATCGCAAAACTTCGTCGTCCGCGGTAGGCCCAAGTTGTCAAACAAATCGGTCAACTTAATCGAATAAAGACTTACATGTGTTTAGTTAGAGCGACGGTCCACCGCCGACTGCTCGCTGCGACCGGTCGAGTCGAGCGGTGATGGCCGCTGCTGCGTTATATAGTACGACACGGGGACGACACGAGATGCGGGCTGCGTTATGTTACTGTAGGCCTAGCACATGATGGCCGCGGGAGTATGTCGCCGCGAGATAGATGACACGTCTTTGTCTAATTGTATTAATGACATAAGGACAGGTAGTCTATCTCGCGGCGACATACTCCCGCGGCCATCATGTGCTAGGCCTACTGTTGTTACTCATGTAGTTGACGTTTATGGCTGGGCAGAGATGGGTGAGTAGAGTGGCCAATCGTTAACGTAGACTATTGTAGTTGGGCCATTTTTTTCAAAGTTTTCCACTGCCAAATAAGGGCAGCTCTAATGAGCGATGGGGGTATTAATGACAACCACAAAGTGCACGAAGTACCTGACAGTGAATGTGCGGATTTCTAAAAATGAATTTTGCAGTTAATTTAAATAACTTATGATTAGCTAACACACGCAAACGATTGCTAAATTGCTAATAAATCATCCATACTATAGTACATACTATAATATTATTTTCCCCTAACTAGCTCGGAAACACGTGTTTTGTTATTTAATACCAGCGGGTAAAAACGCATTTTATCCACTAGTGGGTAAAGTAATTTGACCTTGAATAAAGTCAAATTAACCTTTAAAATTGATAAAAGCAGGTGAATCTAGTAAAAAAGATGATTTACCACCTGTGGAACTACTGGAAGCAGTGATTAAACGCATTTTTTGCGTTGTAGTTTCCTCGCTATAGTGAGGGGAAAAGTTTTGTGTTACACTCGGGTGCAAATGTATTTTACTTCTCGTGTGTTAAAAAACTCGCAAGTTCAGGATTCTATTCTCGAACCACTCGCTTCGCTCGTGGTTCAACTATAGAATCCTTTCACTTGCTCGTTTTTTCAATTCCACACTCGGCGTTAAAATACAACTTTGCCCCCTTGTATAACAAATAACTATAATGGAGAAGTGTGTAGGTCTGTTTGTCCGTCTTTCACGGCAAAACGGAGCGAATTTTGTACAATTTTCGAATTTAACGCGAGTGAAGCTGCGGGCAAAAGCTAAAGTTTTATTATAAATCATAATCACAGCAATTCCCGTCAACTTTGTACAATGCCACGTCAGCAAATTTTAATTGATCCTATTTTGTTACCAACATTTAGTAATATAATTCGACTTTCGTAAGATATATACAGGATAATTGTTATAATTAAGAAAATATAGATACTAGAGAACCTTAATGACGAAATAAAACTTAATAAAATCTCAATTCATCAACAAAATCTTGGTAACAAAATAGGAATTAATAAAAACAAATTTAACTTTTCCCTTAATTTTTGTACAAAGTTGACGGGAATTGCTGATCAATGCCCGCATGGTGGTATCACACTGTATATATTTCATGAGCTACTATCGCGCTAACCGAAGACAATATTAACGTCTTGACCTTCATTCGCCTGAAGTCAATGGAAAAGTAAATCGCTGAAAATGTAGGGTAAAATCAATTTTTCATGCAAATCAAATGCAAATCTAAAGACATTAGAAAAAGCACCTGACATTGAGCCCATTAAGCGTAGTGAGGTATTGTTTTTTTTTTTTGGTTTAGTTTATTTATTTAAAACACTTAAATTAAAATTCCATACAATAAATATCATAAACTAGGCAATTAAAAAGAAAACTAAAAAAATCTAAGTCTAAAGAGGGGTGAGGCATAGTACCCAAGATGCTGGCAGCATTTCCTCGCTGAATTGCAATACTTATTGTTAGTTTTAAGTGTTTATAATCACTAACTTGCATGCCCAGATTATCTGTAAGGTGCATTAGGGTAATTCTTCGGAATTCGGTCGGAAGGTCGTCTAATTTCGAAAGTCGCATAAAAATCACCATTATTTCCATCATATCAAGATTACCCTTTCGAAATTACCCGAGCATTTCTGTCATTCGGAATTACCCTAATAATGCACCTTAAATGAAAGTTGGTTAAATAAATAATAATAATTAAAGTGGTTTCTTTATATTAAGTTATTGTTGCCACTGTTGGTGAACCCTAATAAAAAAAAATATTTAGATACTGTCGTCGGTTAGCCGGTGATATAAGGTTTGGGAACTGGTTATTGGTGTACACTGTGGTGTCATGGGCCTCTGTGGAATAATCCGTTGAGGATACTTACACAGTTGATTGTTTTGTTTTTTTATCGTGGGTTCTGCGCTTAAGCCGGTTTATTTCTCATTTCTCTTACTTTAGTTATCGAAATGTAGATAAATATTTAAGAAAGCCACTAATTTCAGTTTCTACACATTCACATTCTTTCTTTCCAAGCTAACAAGCCTTACAGGTGCCGTAACCGAATGGCATTTCTGCAATGCGAAACGAAACGCCGCGAAACGTATAGTCTCGCTGTCGCTCCAATACTTACGCAAGAGCGATAGAGATAGATATCTACGAGCGTTTCGCTTCGTGAGCGTTCGTGCCATTCGACTACGTACCCAGAGACAAGATAATGTTTCGCAGAATTTTCGACGGGTACCGCGGCTGTCTGGTGGTCCAGTAGTAAGGACGTTACCCGCGCGTAGGCTGAAGAAGGGTTCTCGGAAGGGGCCACTCACACCCCACCAGAGGTGTCGAATGAAGACGCACCACCAGAAGGGTTCTATTCCCAACTCGGTCACCGGTGGACTCGGTCGCTTTTTCTTTGGTGTACGAGTATGAATTGTACGATATTTATTTCAGTATGTGTGAGAGTGCACGTGAAAACGTCCCACTTAGTCGATTGCTATAAAGCCGCTTTGTCAGTTTATTCATATAAAGATACAAGTAAATCTCGCCTTAATGGTAACCGACAAAGTGGAACATTTTACTAAACCTACATAATTATGATTATTTAGTTTGATACAAAACATTCCCCTAATGAGGACGCCACTGTATCTACAGGCGGCACAGAGACGACACATCTTAATAATTATACATATACTCTGTCAAACTAGTCTGTCAGTAAATAAGAACTAAGAAAACTATAGGTATCCTTTTCTCCAGCACCCTAAAGAAAAGGATGCATACAGTTTTCTTTGTTCTTATTCACTGACAGACTTGTTTGACAGAGTATAAATGAAATATTGAGGATGCGGAACCCAGCCACTTTTATATTCACGCTTGACGATTGAGAAAGAATAATTTAGCGATTAAAGGTCTCAAAATATATTAGCGTAAAATATTGTTGTAATCGAATCCTTTGCTTAAAAAATACATTTGATTTGGAAATATTTCGAAATGCTGGCACGTTATTTGTATAATTTATTGCACGATTTAGTGTTAGGTATTTATACATACGGGATCAAATCATCAAACCCTAGTACCTTGATATTTGACGTTTTCGATTCACGCCTGCATTTCCAAGGGGGTAAGCAGACCACATTACCAGCTCAAGTTTAGTTAGAGCGGAGGTAGACCTACGTGATATCGACTCGGGAAAAGCGGCTCTTGTGTTGGAGGCCAAACCATAACTAATTTTTCCCCTCACTAGCTCAGAAACACGTGTTTTGTTTTTTAATACCAGCGGGTAAAAACGCATTTATCCACTAGTGGGTAAAGTAATTTGACCTTGAATAAAGTCAAATTAACTGCTTTAAAATTGATAAAAGTAGGTGAATCTACTTAGTAATAAAGATGATTTACCACCTGTGGAAATACTGGAAGCAGTGATAAACGCATTTTTTGCGTTGTAGTTTCCTCGCTATAGTGAGGGGAAAAGTTTTGTTACTTGTAGTTTTTCAATTCCACACTCGGCGTTAAAATACAACTTTGCCCACTTGTATAACAAATAACTATTTTGTTACTGGGTGTTTTTAAAACAAAACCCGAATATCGAATAACACCAGATCGGACGTGTTTGGGCTCATTCTTCTCAAAATCACGAGCTGATTCGATCCCGAGGATAAAAAAATGTGTCCCAAAATTTCCATAAAAAAATCCAGTTTCTAAATTTTCAAATCCAATACGTCACGCTCATAGTAAGTTCATACTAAACTCGTGACGTAAAGGAAAAAAGAGGATTTTTTTTCGGGATCGAATCAGCTCTTGATTTTGTTAAGAATGAGTCCAAACACGTCACCGACGATTTTTATAGACTCATTAAAAGTAGCGTTTAAAACATTTAAGTAAATGCTGGCTAAACTTTGTGATGTAATATTTTGTCACTAATAACTATGACGTCTTTGCCATACATATGCTAAATATTATGCAGACTATGATCAATCGGTCAAAGGGTTAATTTAAAAAAAATACTGACTACAAGTATGTAGTCAGTATTTTTTTTAAATTAAAACGAATCAAATATTCTTTATTCTGGTTCATCGCTCTTTACCACTTTAAGAGTTATCACCCGGGAAGTTATTACAGCCTAACTCCGACAATGCTTTTAATACACAACCGATTAGGTATCACACTGATTTGTCTCGAATGACATATTTTTCCATTAAAAAATCGCCACTTTCGAATCTAAATAGCTGCGACATGTTAATTGCATTGTTCGAATTCGTCCATAGATAGGTATACTCGTATTATATACTGGCCTTAGCGTCTATTTCAGACGATTCGTGGTCAAAAGCGATGTCTCTCGGACGAGACATCGCTTTTGATGACTAAAGAGACCTATGCGAGAGCGACATATTTTGCCACACAGCTGACAAGGGAAGCTTGCAACCGATTGCGACGTTTCGCTATGGTGTCTTCTTTCCCATTTGCCAGCAAGTGCCGCAAACCAGGTCTCATCGACGAACTTGCGACCATCTCCAACGCACTTTCGCCACTCCATCCGCTTCTCCCAGTTTTGGCAGTCGATTTTAAAGGCTAGTATATTATAAGACAACAATGAAAACCCAAACCAATAATTTCTATACGTTTATTGTAAAAATGCACAAAAATAAATGATTCCGAACACGATTTGTTACGGGAACTATATTCAATGTTAAGTGATAAAAACTGTGACGGGACCATAACAAATAATACTCTAGTCAAAACTTTACTTCATTGACTGGACTACAGTTCAGTACAACGATTCAAAACGTTGTCTATTATTAGGTGCATTCCACGAGAAAGTCGCTTACGACATGCTTTTGCCTTGTTATAAAATACTGCCAACCAAGTCATGAAAGGTTATCAGACACAACTGCGCTTCCTAAGCGTCTTCAGATGTATAAGAAGAATTGCACGTTGTAAGCGACATTCTCGTGATATGCCCCATTAGTAATATATCGTCACTACTTTGAAAAAATCTCGTATCTCACACTGCTCCTCAAAGTTAAAACGCAGTAAGTCTATATGCATTTCATACATACTTATTACATTTTTCTTTTCATTGACAGAAGAAGATACAAGTTTTTTTTAAAGTAGTGACGATAATTATTCTAGTCTAAGTATTATTTATCATGACCTAACAGAGTATGGAAATCTAATCATACTATGTACAGTGATCTTATTACTCAAATAGGACGTGCTATGAACCAAGATAATTATTCGCTGTGAGTAACTTTGAAGGCAGTTTTTTTGGCAAGTAGGTATTTTTTTAAACATATTTTGTACATACAACAGTATTTGTAACTGTAAACTAGACAATAAAACACTCAAAGGATGTGTTATTAAGAAACTCTTCTCAATCGTTTCATAAACTTACACTAGTGTTATAATGCGTCATTATGAAATAGTTATCATAAACGTCATTATAAACTAATTAATTTCTATAATAATTTTAAAACTGAGAAACGTCGATTTATTATTAATTCATTTGACATTAGGTGTGACACCAACCAACCGACATATTTTGGGATATTCCCCACTAATGATATTTGCGGTACTTTTCTAGCAATGATGATGATGATTTTTTTATTTTTTATTTATGACGATGAATGACAGTACATATTAAGGTGGGATATTAATTTAATGTTCTTTACTTAGTAGGTAAATGTATATTGTATGCGACTATGATTTAATACGCCTTAGGAAAATCTAGTGGCTATGATTTTTACGGTTTTCCTCTATTTAATAAGCAATATGTCAGAGAAATGACTCATAAGTCATAATAGCTCGGCATTACTAGCGTCAATTTAAGAACAAAAGACATCGTTTTGTGTTCTATTGTTCATTTGACTGACTCCTAGAGTAATTCATTTATGACGTTTTTGAATTCCCGTAGGATAATTATGTAAAACGTCACCTGTATGCCTAGCACATGATGGCCGCGGGAGTATGTCGCCGCGAGATAGATAACACGTCTTTATCTAATTGTATTAATAACATAAGGACAGGTAGTCTATCTCGCGGCGACATACTCGCGGTCATCACGTGCTAGGCCTGCTGACCATAGAATCTAAAACCAAGCACATATTGGCACTAAAATGGCGCGAAATTCAAATTTTCTGTATGATATCAAACTTTGCTCCTATATTTTCAATTTTCAAGTGTTGTGGCTCGTCGATAATCCGTCAATGGCAACAGACGCATTTTATACTACGTCGGTGGCAAAGAAGCATACGGTCCGCCTGATGGAAAGCGGTCACCGTAACCTATGGACGCCTGCAACTCAAGGAGTGCCACATGCGCGTTGCCAACCCATTAAGAAACTTGTATACTCCCTTCTGCTGTGTTAAGTACACAGAAAAAAGGAGTGTGCAAGTTCTAAGGGTTCGGGTTGCCGACGACTCAAAAGACAATAGACAAATACATACCAGGAATTCATTGATCCACATAAGTAGGTATATAAATAAATATAATAATAATAATGTAATCACTGTACCTTCTGATACATAATAACGATATAATTTTGTAAATATTTATTAATAGGTATGTTATGTACCTTTTCTAAGATGTTGACATGTAAAATTGTTTTTACCAATAAATATTCTGATTCTGACGGAACAAATTAGTTCTGTATGTCCTTTCGTCGCCAGCACACCACACCCTCGTTGAGCTCTGGCAGCCTTACTCACTGGCAGGAACACTTTATACGGAAAGGAGCGATTTACGCTCGCTCTCTCTTTTATTTACACGGGAGCGACTATATTTTGTTCGTTTACTTGCTTTTGGTGGCGCTTTAGAGAAAAAAAAATGTGTTTTTCAGTACAGATGGTGTTTTTTTACGCACTAGTGCGAGAAGTGGTTCATTATATGCCAGGTCGAAACTTCGGAGGCTCATCTGTACTGAAAACGTCGTACGATACACGTGTGAAAAGGAAATTCGTAACTCGTGTCGATTTAAAACACTCCCTTCGGTCGTATTTTAATTTATCGCCACTCGTTTCGAACTTCCTTTTTTACGCACTTGTATCGTAATGTACTATTTCAGTACAGATGGTGTTTTTTTTCGCCCTAGTGCGAGAAGTGGTTTATATGCTAGGTCGAAACCTTGGAGGCTCATCTGTACTGAAAAACGTCGTACGATACACGTGCGAAAAGGAAATTCGAACTTCCTTTTTTAAGCACTTGTATCGTAATGTACTATTTCATGATGATAGTATGTTGTTTTCAGTTCATAGCACGTCCCTCGAGTCAAGGAGTAAAAACATCGCGTATAAAACTGTGTACTAAGTACACGACGGGTCTGGGTTGGGCGATAATATAATATTTACAGGCCTAAACGTAATACATATCGCAATACACTCATATTATACAAGAATCTTTAATATTTGTGTCAAGGTGGGTACAGTGGCTCAGTAAGGTAGGCTCACAAGAGGGAAAAATCTTGACTGCTGAGGTCGCCGTCATCGAAATCGATGTGGAGGACTATATATATATATGTCGCAGTAAGATAGATAAATCCGTTATATAGTTATAACCCTAGGAATATAATTATACGTCGTAACATAGTTAAACGAAAGCGATTAATTGCTATCTTACTAGGAATATAACTATAATACTAAACTAGTTTAGTCATATAGTTATATGACTGGATCCAGTTTAGTGAAATGATTGTAGGCAGGAGTGCGGCGGTGCGGCGGAGGTATAGTTATAACCCTAGGGATATAATTATATGCCGTAACATAGCTAAACGAAAGCGATTCCTTACCATCTTACTAGGAATATAATTATAATACGTTACTAGTTTAGTTATATAATTATATCACTGGATTAAGTTAAGTAATATAGTTATACACCGTGTTTCACTTAACACTAAAAACCTGAAATCAGTTTGTTCAGAATCGAGAGTAGAATCGATTGAGCTATATCTTGATGGGGGTAATATTTTTTGTTTAATTTGTATTATTAGTTATTTTTTACGTGCCCATTCTATTGTATTCGTAATGCGACATTGTGTATATCGCATTGCTAGAGGTTGCTTACCTTTTTCAGTATTTAGGGGTATTAATACTGGCTGGTTACTTGGACGATACTTTTTCCGTTACGAGTTTGACGTTGTTTGTCAGTTTAATCTTAATGTTTATCATAAGTCATAACAAATTGAACTCGTACCTAATTACAACCTTGTCATTTTGAATGTTGGGTTTAAATTTGCTTACCGCGATTAAATTACCGGGATTTCCCGGGAAATACCGGGAGCATGCCCTAACTGTTACGTTTTAACTAATATAGCTTGGATTCGTTTGTTTAGTAACCAAACCTTGTGTACTATTAGACTTATATTGACCGGGATATAGACCAAAACTCTTCAACTCTTGTGTACTATGTTCGGATCGATACAAAATAAACTTTGTTCTAACGTCAGTGACGGTGTTGTTATTCCAAATCGTCCCGCTATACGTATTATAAAACACTGATTTAAACTTTCACGATTTTTACACATATTTAAAATTGCAAACGGGACTTAATACATAGTAATACGCGATTAAGTCCCGTTTGCAATTTTAAATACCGTATTATAATTATACTCCTAGTAAGATGGTTCTTAATCGCTCCCTTATATCCCTAGGGTTATAACTATACCTCCGCCGCACCGCTGCACTCCTGCCTACAATCATTTCACTAAACTGAATCCAGTCATATAACTATATGACTAAACTAGTTTAGTATTATAGTTATATTCCTAGTAAGATAGCAATTAATCGCTTTCGTTTAACTATGTTACGACGTATAATTATATTCCTAGGGTTATAACTATAGAACGGCTTTATCTATCTTACTGCGACATATATAAAGTAGGTGTACAGCGGTTCAAGCTGTTAGCTTGAGTCATTGTACACGGCTATTTTCTCCCTTGTTCCTCGTGGTTGATATGAAGAATAATAATGGTTTTCTATGAAGGAAACAAAAATCATATTTCATAACCCAGTTAGCTAAGAATTATTTTTCCTCATACAAAACCAGTTATCAAACTTGGTTATCTGGGTGAATTAACTTTTCTTTGCCAGCAAAATTTCGCATACTTCGACTACATGTGGTCAGAAAATTTAATTGGGATTTAGTCTAATTAATGTATACTTATTATATTAAAGACAAATATACTAGCTACGCAATACAACAATGTTATTATAGGATTTCCTATTTTATAACTTTGTTTCGAGCAGTGACCCAGTGGACATAGCTGTCCCTCACTTTTGTATGAAAAAAGTGTCTCTTCCACTGGGTCACATATTGTTTTAATTAAAAATGAATCGTTTTTAAATTTTTCCCTAATTGGTATACGTGAAATAAGGATCTTTATTCACGATGGTAAGGTTAAAAATCACAAAAGTAGACCTAATAATAAGTAAGGGTAATTCTTGCAAAAAGCAAGAAAAAGTTGATTCACCCATCTACGAGGAACAAGGGTATTTTCTACCTAGCCACTGTTCCCTTCCTACACTAACCATCATAGCAACGTTTCTATAACATATAAGGCATCACCAACTTTCACAATGGGTGTGTTTTTTTTTGCGATTTCCTTGCTGTAGTAATTTCTAAAATAACAAACGTTTAAAGTACATATACATTAGGAGTAGGGATGTCACGAATGTCGCATGTGTCACATTCGCGAATGCGAATGCGAATATTCAGAATGCGAATGTGCGAATGCGAATATCGCTGAATTTCATAAAAAACCAAAATAAAAACCAAGCAATCACCAACAACCCGCTAGGTAAAAAATTTAAAATGCTTACTATTGGTCAAAATGCCGAGTACGAACTTCACGCCGTACGAATTTGAGCTATCTGCGCATGCGCGAGTCGACAGTCGACAAGTAGCAATTGGAGCGGCCGGCGCGGGCGAGGAACAAGCTGCGACTTGCACACATTCGCATTCGCAAAACATTCGCATCGTTTGAAGCGAATGCGAATGTCAATGCAAATGTTTAAAAGAATGCGAATCATTCGCATATGCGAATGCGAATGCAAATATTCGTAACATCCCTAATTAGGAGTAGAATAACCCTAAATGCATGATTTTGACACAGATTTATTCAAACTTAAACTTTGACATGCTGTCAATAGAGACAAAAATGCATAATGCATATATACATCACTATGCATTTAAGGGATAACTGTAAGCAATAAATTCATTTACGAAAATCACACAGACCAAAACATTACATTATCTTTTACTCATAATCAATGTATTAAGGCATTCTTTGGCATACATAAATTCGTTGCAGGCCTGAAAAGTACGCATTACCGCCCAAGTCAGATATAACAATCCGGTTGTACCCTACATTGCTGAAGGCAATAAGCAATATATTTCACCTAATCTACCAACAACTAAATATTTTCTTAATTTCTTTGTCTTTCACATAATTACTGTTTGAACAAGTCTATTGTTCTTACAATGTATTGCTCAGTTTTATAATTGCAATATCAAATTGCAATCAATGTTATTTGAGCGGCCTTTAGGTATAGTCAGAAAAAATCGTGCAACCTGGTTCTAACTACATAAATAAGAGTACATGAAAGTAATCAAGATTCAGCACCACTCTTGGCTTGACAGGGTGCCACACAATTGAACCTATATCCCACAGTCGACTTCTGCACTAGGCACAGGAAAGGAGATAGTGAAATTCTTAGCCCATCGTCACAAGGGAACTACGGTAACTAAAATCATCTACACACTTTTTATTAAAAGTTGTACATTGATTCTTATTTTAATTATTCTTTTAGATAACTGTCGATGTTTAGCAAACGAATTTTTAAAGATATAGTGGTTTTAACACTAATTTTACAAACTTTTAGATTTTTTTTTCATGGGATAGGAGGCAAACGAGCAGACAGGTCTCCTGATGGTAATCGATCACTGCCGCCCATGGACACCCGAAACACCAGAGGTGTTGGAGGTGCGTTGCCGGCCTTTCAGATGGGTGTACGCTCTTTTCTTGAAGATTTGAAGGTTAGATAGTTTGTTTCTTTCAACAAATACGTATACAAAGCCTAAAGGCAGCTCAAATACATTTCTTAATACATATATTTCATTGTTTCATATACTATACGTGATCTAATCTAAATTTGAACTATTTACAATGAAAATTATAGATTTCTATCATTACATATTTTTTGACTGACGAGCTCTGGGCGTATAATCAAGTCATTAAATATACATAGATGAGGACAAAGTGCCTAAAATATGTATCCCAAACATTAACGTATAAGATACTACCCCCCACCCCCTTGGGAAGAAAGAGGGGGGGGGGGGGGGGTGAGAAACAAAAAGTAACCTCAACCGTCAATTCGTCGCTCCGTTTTGCCGTGAAAGACGGACAAACAAACAAGACACACACACTTTCCCATTTATAATTATGGATAAAGTTGTGTATCCATATTCTTGACATTTTGCCTACATCTATATTACCTTGACTGTATATAACAATGATTATAATTACATATAGAAATCAATTATAATGGGACAGTACAAAACATAATTCTATTATAAGTAGGTAATAATGAAACATAGTGATTATTCGAAGTTATATTGATTATGATTAAATATAAATTGTATCATTCTAATGATCTACATAGAACCCAGAGCAGCGCTGTTTAAATGGATCAGAGAACTAATGAAATAAAAACTTAGAAAATTCATAATCATAAGTTAATAATTTTTTGATACAAATTTTTTAGATAAGTTTCTATTGTTGGGTACTTTTTATGCAGTCCTTGTAGTCTGTGGATGCCAGCAAGTTTTGAGGTGTTGTGTGTCTTGGCAATCTTTTAAAAAATTGTATTTTTTTAAGAACTTGCTATAGGTCTTTGATTTTTTTTCAATAGAGTTTGTTTCAGCCGGTATACGATTATAAAAGCTATAACTTATTCGTTTGAAGTGTATTCTTGATTTCTTGCAACTGAATAAATACGCGCCACCGTTATTAGTCTAGTTTTAGTTCAATAGTTCTCAGATTCGTAAATAAATCATTTCACAAATGTCTAACACAAATATTTTTAAAAACAGACAATGTAAACCCACACAGAAAGGGTTTTTCATTGATTCTGGGAGTTTTTACGGAACATCTTTGGGTCGTTTTTACCGTTTTTCCGAGAAAGAACGACTCAAATTAAAATCATGTTTGTATAAGACACTGTTTAGACAATTGTGTAAATTGTAATAGATAGTAGCAGTTTACATGATGACGCACCGTTTGGAGTCCTCAGCAGCGGGCGCTGCCGCGGGCGCGGCTTGTATGTCTGTGGGCGCAGGCGCAGGCTTGAGCGCCTCGGGGTCGAAGCTGGACGTGGACGCCACGGGAGCTGTTAGTGGCAGGTCTGTGTTGATGCCCACGATCTGAGGACAAATGACTTTTTGAGTACCACAAATAATAGGAAGCGGAATAATCCTCCTTGCGTTATCCCGGCATTTGCCACGGCTCATGAGAGTCTGGGGCCCGCTTTGACAATTAATACTAAGATTTGGCGCTTTTTTACAAAAGTGACTGCCACCTGACCTTACATAGCTCTTATCCTATCTTATCTTAAATGCGGGGGCCCTTACGGATACATTTCGACCAATCGGGATCTTTTGTGCAATTACCCCCTACGATCCTAAGTTCAGCTATTCAGGAGCTTCTCCACCATGTATCGGATAATGAGGCTCACGGGTAGCTCTCTGAAGTCCTTTGGTACCAGGTAACCTGCTCCAAAGTTCTTCATTCTTTGTCTGGCGAGGGCGTGACATTCACACATTAGATGTCTGACAGTCTCTTCCTCTTCGCCACACATGCGACAATCAGTGTCGTCACGCTGACAACACTGATTGCATAGCCTTGCATAGATACTTGTATAGATAATTGTAAGACTCACGTCAGCATTCCTCCTCGCAGGCATGAGCACGGTCCTCCTGAAGGGGCGCGCGAGCCTCTCCAAGAGCCTCTGACGTTTCCCCAGCGGGCTGTCGTCCTCGCGCGCCTCGCTGGCCACGGAGATATTGTCGTCGGGCTCCGGCTTGCGCTTGCGGCCCACCACGGGGGCGGTGGGGCGGGTTGATGTTTCCGATACTGGAATGAGAAATAAAGTTTAAAGACTTATAAGATACTAGCTTTTGCCCGCGGCTTCGCTCGCGTTAGAAAGAGACAAAAATTAGCCTATGTCACTCTCCATCCCTTCAACTATCTCCACTCAAAAAATCACGTCAATTCGTCGCCTAGTCTTGCCGTGAAAGACGGACAAACAAACAGAGACACACACTTTCCCATTTATAATATTAGTATGGATAGGAAATTATACTCAGAATGTAATTGTAAATTTTTCTTAGTAACACTATGGTCTATATCTTTAGGTCCCTCAAAAGGCTCCTTAACTGAGGATAACTTTAGATTTAGATCGAAAATTGTCATTTGGGTGAATCCACGTAAAAGTAACGTTAGTCACGACTTCATTGAGTATTTATTTGAACTACAGCTGCAAATGAAAGGATCTATGCATATATCGGGAAAGTAACACTTATTTAGAGATACATTAACACTTGAACTTACATCGTGAATAAATGGAACATGACAAATAAAATAAATAAAATAAATAAATAAATGACATAAAATCATGACTCGTGTCACTCTTGCCGCGGATTGGCACATTTATTTGTCGAGGACGAAGACGAGGAGGAACGAGGACTGTTATTATCATAATGTGATAATAGTCCTCGACTAACTCGGCCTTCGAAATTCCCTCTCATGAAATAGACAGTTTTTCTCTATTCTCTAGTATAATTTATAAATATTATTGGACTTTCTTACACACATCGACTGAGTCCCACGGTAAGCTCACGAAGGCATATACAAATACTTACATACATAGAAAACATCCACGACTCAGGAACAAATATCTGTGCTAATCACACAAATAAACGTCCCCGAACGCGGCGTAGCAGGCAGGGTCCTTACACGCTAGGCCAGACCGGTCGGCGATTATTATTTACAATACCTGTGGTAATGCTAGTGACAGAGCGCACACTCCTGTTGGCACTTCTCGGTGGCATATCCTTAAGCAGTTTGTAGGAGCGGCGGCCCTTGATGGCGCGGAGGCCGCTCAGATAGCTGTCGTCCATGGTCTCGTCCATGAAGGAAGAGGTCTCTGTTATATCCATTTCCATTGTTGTGTTGTTGCCTGAAAGGATAAAAAAATAGTAAAATAACTTTTCTTGATTTTGATTATCATGGATTCCCGCAAAGTAACGTCTGAACACAGTATAAGGACGACTCAGTAGTTAATCTTCAGCGATCGGTATTTGCCTCTCTGCGACCTTGGTAGCGCCACGCAGCGCGGCGCGTACTGACGCGACCGGCATCATCCAGTTCCGCATGTACTCTCTGCAACTAGCTATAATATAACTTCTGTTATGGTATTTTGTGTTCACAGCGAGATACTTTTAAGAAAACATCTGTATTCAAACATGTAACCAACATTTTATTGTAGTTATTTTTCATGTATGTTTCTGTGTTATCTTCTTGATAAATAAATAAATAAATGCACCGCGCTCGCGCAGAGCGCCATTCAAGGACAAACAGCGCGGCGCAAAATTTGTTAGAAGAATTATTACTGAGTCGTCCTTATACTAAGGTCTGATTCCATCAATGATTTATCGTAACGTTTGTCCTACTCCGAGGTTGACAGCATATTTCACTAAGACCTAAGTCTATAACGTCTTATTTTCATGTCATTCCCTTGGTGGTCCCCTACCGCCATCGGAGAGATTTGTAACTATAATTTAAAGACCTTTTTACTTCTACTTTGATAGATTTTGCTATTTCTACAACACGCTACGTGAACCTTAGTGCGTTTTCATATTATCCGATCCGATATCGGATGTAGGACCGATATCCCATATATTACAGGCACCATCTTGGATTTTTTCCATTGAAATCCTTCCGACATCGGATCGAATTGTGGAAACGGACTTACACTCATCGCAACAAGACTTAATTATTATTGTATAACAGTTCTTACCAGTATAACAGTAGTTGTGTTATAAAACGAGTAGTAAATATGAAGATGGATGGATACAATGGTCACACCTCGGCCACTGGCGATCAAATATATTGAAAGAGGCGCATTCCTAGCACACAGCTCGTGTAGGTGAACGCGTACTATGCTTATATGAGTGAAATATGACAGGTTGACTGTTCGTGTTTTTGACAGGCGGTGACTGTGAGGTAACCGAGAGGGGGTGGGCGGCGCTTTCAGCGGAGAGCGGGAATGGTAGTGGAAGACCTAAGAAACACAGACCAACCCCTATAGACATCCATTACAAGACGACTCGCGGTCGCCAGCCTTCCTAGTATTTGCACTGATATAAGCGCGGGCGCTCGCCGTGCCCGATCAGTATCGAGCAAGTAACAGACCCGAAAGCAGCGTGTTTTTCGCACTAAAAAATTGGAAAAGGGTATTTTGATGCCTTAAAGATGTCCACCTGTAGTGTGAAATGGTGTGGAAAGGTAACAAGAAGCTCAAATTTAAAAACAGACGGCATTACATTCCACAAATAAGTCATATTTATAATTTATTCAGAGCCGGCATAGGTCAACTTACATTGGCCACTTACGCGTCAGTAGAGGGACAGTCATACTTCTGTCCCTTTTCATCTGGCGCGACTGCCCGCCGTCCTTGAAACGGCCAATCACAGCGCGCTTAACACATTCCCCGCCCGCTCCTCGCACCCCAAACACTGGTGACTCGTATCGCGAACAAAATATACAAGATTGCTACTCTATAGGAGGTTCTCTGTGCCTAAGAAAAGATGGATGGAATGTGTGAACAATGATATGAGAGTGAAAGGTATATTAGTATGGAAATGACGGCTGATAGAGAGGAATGGAGGAAGATGATCTGCTGCGCCGACCCCAAATAATGGGAAAAGGGCAAGGGAATGATGATGAGTTCTTACCAGTATAGTTGGCAGTGGTGGAACTAGTGGTCTGGTCTGCGATGCGCATACTGCGGCGATATGGCGACACCTTGACGCGTGATTTGGAGAAGTTTGTGTCTGGTTTGCGGGATTCTTCTGCCGCATCTGTAAAACGAAATATTAGATTTAAAGTATGTACAGATGTAGTGCAAAAAGATTTGCCTTCGAATTGACGTTTCAAAATTTTCAATGTCCCTAAATCGAAAACCATTTCGAGATATACGCTTGTAGATCACATAATTTTTTTTTTCGTGTTTTTAGTATAAAAAAATCTTAAAAATAGTTTAAAGTGTCGTTTTCTTAAGTGTATGAAACAACACATGTGACGTCATAAAGCTGTGTCTTGACATAAGGACGACATTGAACTTACGCTCTTTCTGCTCGAAGTAGTAATAAGAAGGGATTTTCTCATTAAAATGGCAGTTTTTTGGAAAAATAAAAAAATACGTGTATCTTTTAGTATTGAGTTCTTTCAAACCAAACAATAAAAAGTAGTACTCAAAAATATAAAATGTAAATTGTTACGGAAACGTACGAACGTGTCATGCTATTTCAGTCAGTGTCAATACAAGATGCTGACATTGAACTAGCATGACTAATACGAATGTTTTCCCACTACATCTGTATTTGATATTGCACTATCGAAGCGCTGGTGGCTTAGCGGCAAGTATGTGCGACTTTCGTTCCGGAGGTCGCGGATTCGAACCCTTTTTTTTTGTCGGAGTGAGGAATGCGTTATGCACCGTCCCCCCAGCCGCGGGAAGGCCTTGATGGGGGGGTGTGTGGGACTCCCTCCTTCTGCCCCCTCTCTTATCTAGAGGAAGGGAAAGAGGTTTACGCGGGTCCGAACCCTGGCTCGCACCAATGAGTTTTTCGGAATTTATGTGCGAAATGTCATTCAATATTTACCAGTCGCTTTTCGGTGAAGGAAAACATCGTGAGGAAACCGGACTAATTCCAATAAGGTCTAATTTACCCTTTGGGTTGAAAAGTCAGATGGCAGTCGCTTTCGTAAAAACTAGTGCCTACGCCAAATCTTGGGATTAGTTGTCAAAGCGGACCCCAGGCATGAGCCGTGGCAAATGCCGGGATAACGCAAGGAGGACGATATTGCACTATCATAATCAAACCACCTCAGCGAATTCTACGGGTCTCTGGTTCCCATAAAGTCTAATCTATAAGTAGTTTGTTACAGACCAGTCACTTAGGTAATTTTTATTAAGCAGAAACGTCTGCTAACGATTCTAAACATTTTTATATTAAAGCAAAAAATGGATAAATTTACGCTTCCGGCGGGACTTGAACCTGCACCATTTTTGCAATCCGTGCAATGCTCTTACCAATTGAGCTACGGAAGCCACGCCGGACTTCGCAAATCTTTCCATGCCTTTCCTTTTTTACACGTCTTAGGGTGACGTCTAGCGCCATCTACCGACAGACTATTACATCTTGTAACGGCACTGGAGTCTCAAGTTATATTGAGAATTCACCAGTAACAATGTGCTAACCCATACTAAGGTCACTTAGGGACGCAATAAATTATCATTATTTCGGCCAGGTTGCGCTGGCCGTGGTCACAGAAGACTGGTGGGCATTTTCGCGAGAACAATCACCACAATTATTTTTCCAAAGGTAAATTTTATGTTTCTCCTACTCAGAATCACGACCCCTTTTTCATCCAGGACAAAAAACAAGAGAAAAAAAATGATTATAATTTTTTTTTATTTCCATACTTTCCACTTTGTAACCGCTGTACAAAGTGTTTGAAAAATGGTAACGAAGAGGATAAATTAAATTTTGGACACTTTTTTTTTATCTAGTAGGATCGAAAGGGCTCGTGATTCTGAGTAGGAAAAACATTAAATTTACCTATTTAAAAAAAAAGTTAAATTTTTTGGCGTAAATGCCCTAGTGTTCCAGCGAAGTGTCAATGGAATCTTTAATAGTACATTGTGCAACAAGGGGAGGAAGTCGAATATTACTTACGAGAGTAAGTTAAATCGCGACGGCTTGCCGGAGCGATTTAAATACTCGAGTTAGTAATATTCATACTCCCCTAGTTGTTACACACAATGTTTTTCATCACACTCGCAATGTAAATAGATGTAAAAAAGTTTCGACGTAAAGACGGTACAAGAAATTTCATTATTCCCCTGGGAGAACGATTTTTCTATAACTCACGCTCCGCCTGCGTGCAATAGCACATTTAAAGTGCGGGTGTGATGAAAAATATATTTTACTTTTACAACCTTATTTCACTAACCTCCATTATTCTCAATCTCCACAACCACTTCAACTTCCACCTTTTCCGATTTATCCTCCTTCCCCTTCTTAGGAGATTCCTTCACATCCTTCTTGGCATCCGCTTTAGTCGCATCCTTCTTAGCATCCGCCTTTTCATCCTTCTTTGGCGTCTCTGCTTTTTTAGCATCCGCTTTAGTCACATCCTTCTTAGCATCCGCCTTACTTTCATCCTTCTTTGGCGTTTCTGCTTTTTTAGCATCCGCTTTCGATTTTCCGTCCGATTTAGCATCCGTTTTGGCATCTGATTTCTTTTCTTTAGGAGTCTCTTTGCCTGATTCGGTGAGTTTCAGAACTTTTTCCTTTGACTGAAATTATAGAAATGATTAGAGATATGTTAAAATAAGTTAAGTGTGTGGTCTGTAGAGTGTTTCAAAAAGTTAGCAAGCAGGAATGTTAGAATCTTAAATATGTGAAGTTTTCAAATAAAATGGACCACTTATAGCTTACACTTAAGACGAGATTTGATTCAATCTATTAAACTGTCAAATCGTCCTTATGTCCATACTACAAAGCCTTTTATCTAGGAAACGCCACAAACAGTTTTTTGATGGGACAATGAATTATAGAGAACTCACAATAAACATAAATAAACTGAGATAAATGTCATTTACAAAGACTAAAGCCTCGCAAGTGTCCAGAGCTGGATTCGAACCAGCGTCCTGTTTACCGGGAGGACACCTAAACCGCTCGGCCATTTGGTCACGGTGGCGAGGGTCAAAAATTCCAAGTATCTTACAATTTCCGAAGGCTTGTGACGCCCCCTAAGAAATATCATTAGCAATCTATGCTAATGTAATACTTATTATTATTTGAACGTTTGACCATGTTAGTAAATATATTCATATTTTTTGGTAAACAAACATTTTCCCGTGTCATTAATTTTTTGCCATACACTTTTAGCTCAAGATCATAAAATTGCATATTCATAATCAAACACAACTATCCTTGAGACGCGAACTTTTCACTTGAGTAATCAAAACAGTGCACATTTGAAGTGGGTCAAAGACAATGGTATTGCGAATAATTTATTTAAATCTTGAGTTGTGTGTTTAGGTGCTAGGCTGTGACCTTATGATGATGCATAACTGTTTTTGCGAATATTGGAAATTTTCTTTCCGAGATTCTGAGTTATATTTTCTTTCGTAGTGTTAGCACAGTATAAACCAGTAATAACTCTTCTTACAAACTTCACGCCGCGCGGTGTGTCCCCCTCCCTCCCCTCGCATGCAGCGAAAACATGCGAAACTGGTAATTATTGGGCTGGACAGTCGGGGCCGCGTTTGCGCGCTGTTTTGATGTGTGTGTGAAAATGACGTCAGTGCCGAGGTCATTTCGTTACTGTAGTGTTTATGGATGTATGGAGAACAGTTCTAAAAATCCGGATATAAAATTCTTCACAATTCCTAGACTTCCAGAAAAGTAAGTGGTTTTTATACTTATATTTTTGCAGCGTTAGGTAAAAGTGAGATATAGTGATGCATTAAAATCAATAAGGATTTACCTATAACGACATTAATTACTTTGCAACCAAATACTTGTTTTTTATTTAGGTAGATGATGCGATCTATCTTATCTCGAAAGTTTGGTACCTACTTAAATATTGTGGAACCATCTATTCAGACATTTTATGTAAATACTATTCCGTCAGTATTTAAGAAAAAAACACGTACCTACTTGAATGGTACGTAGTAGAAAGTGCGTTTTTGTTTTAAATAATATCTAAGTATAACATATAAATTACCACATACGTGATGTGAAAAGCCGTCCCCGTGAATATCTCATTTTGCTCGGGATCGTTACACAATCTAGTATTGCGCTTATGAGACTAATATATGAATAATATTTTTTTGTGTATTCAATATTGACTGGTGTGGTATTGTTATAGGTACTAATACTTACAGTTACCTAATATGTAGTACCTATTAGATAACAACAACTTACTTTGTACGAAGTTGATTGATTAACTTTATAGTAATTTTGTTCAACCCTGCGTGACCTTGCGCAGTAGAGACCGCCCGCATCTACCTGCCGGAGATTAACTACTGAATATTCCTTATACTGTGGTGTTAGTCATTCTTGTACCGGGGTATTTAAAGAAATAAGATATTAAGATGTTTGAATATGGGTTGTCTCAATACTACTACGTAGCACGATTAAAAAAGTGTAAAATGACATGCTTTTCATACAAAAGTTCCAAAGAATTCGCAGATCTAAATACACGTTTATCCATACTAATATTATAAATGGGAAAGTGTGTGTCTGTTTGTTTGTCCGTCTTTCACGGAAAAACGGAGCGACGAATTGACCTGATGTTTTTGGTGGAGATAGTTGAAGGGATGGAGAGTAACATAGACTACTTTTTGTCTCTTTCTAACGCGAGCGAAGTCGCGGGCAAAAGCTAGTCGTCTATACTTATTTATAGTCCTTATTAGAATAGAATGCAGCTTCAATAATTTAGACTACAATCGTGCGCATATTTGCTGTCCAACTATATTAGAGCTATATTTGAGTGATTAGTAGCTTGTACCACAAGTGTATTCGCCAGTACTAATAACTTTATTAATCTGCTCACACTGGCATATTCGTGTGAGGGAGATGTAGCGGTATTAGATGAACGTTAGCAAATATATCAGTCTCTAAGGCACTGATTCCAACAAAAGCAAACTGTAACGGCTCAGCCACGACATTGGTCTAAGCGCGACAGCGGTGAGCGGCGGCCATACATTGGAGCGAGACACAGCGATGGGACTTTTCATTCGCACGTATGGCTGCCGCTCACCGCTGTCGCGCCTAGACCAATGTCGTGGCCGGGCCGTAAGCGATGAGTTATCGACGATAGAAAAGATCGCTAAATAAAACGCGACGATAGCGCGAGCAAATCGCTCGCTCTCTCTTTTATTTACACGGGAGCGACTATCTTTTTAGGGTTCCGTAGTCAACTAGGAACCCTTATAGTTTCGCCATGTCTGTCCGTCCGTCCGTCCGTCCGCGGATAATCTCAGTGACCGTTAGCACTAGAAAGCTGAAATTTGGTACCAATATGTATATCAATCACGCCGACAAAGTGGTAAAAGGAAAAAAATGTTTTGTTAAGGTACCCCCCCTACATGTAAAGTGGGGAGGGGACTGATTTTTTTTTTTTTCATTCCAACCCCAACGTGTGATATATTGTTGGATAGGTATTTAAAAACGAATAAGGGTTTACTAAAATAATTTTTTAATAATATTAATATTTTCGGAAATAATCGCTGCTAAAGGAAAAAAAAGTGTGTTCCCCGTCTAACTTTTGAACCATATGTTTAAAAAATATGAAAAAAATCACAAAAGTATAACTTTATAAAGACTTTCTAGGAAAATTGTTTTGAACTTGATAGGTTCAGTAGTTTTTGAGAAAAATACGGAAAACTACGGAACCCTACACTGAGCGTGGCCCGACACGCTCTTGGCCGGTTTTTCGTTTCTATAGCCGATAGCTCATCGCTTACTCGTTTTTGATATGACCAGTTGTAAAGTAGGACAGGATAGTTATTGTCCCGGAGCTGTAAGTTCTCATTTTTGACACATTTGTTTTGAAGTATGTTGCGATGTGGCTAAGACGTATTGTTTGCCAAATCTAGCGATTATTTACGAATTGGTTGAATCGATTAGCCCCTTTGTACAAGGAGGCGCTTAAACAAATATACGATTTCTATCAACTTACTGAAATGTCATTTGAATCGAAATGACAGATTGCCACAGCACTAGTTTAAAAATAAAAATGAATGATAAATGACATAGTAAGTAAATGCTGCGTGATAAATTAATATCGTAAAATACTCACTAACGAAGATCCGCAAAAATGTAACATGTGTTAGATTATGTTTAAGTAAGGGAAATTTTAGAAATTTCATTTTAAATCTCATTAGGTCGCGCGAGTTTACGTTTTGTGGACGTTGTCATGTGTCAAAAAGAGAAACTTACAGCTCCGGGACAATTAGATGATAGTACAATCAAGCAAGCAGGGATGAGACTCACTTCATCAGTGTCCTGCTTGTCGGAGGCCGGGCGCGGCGTCTCGGGAGTGCGCGTCGCCTTCACCTTCACCAATATTCACACATTAGTACCAATCGGGGAGTTAATTATGGTTACATGGGACTGTTCAGTGTTAATCAATATGAAACTAGTCAAATTTCAGTGCAACTTCTGGCAATTAAGGGGTTGGAAGAAAATGAAATTGCGACATTGCAGTGACAGGTTGCCAGCCTCTCGCCCAAACTAAATTCATATCCAAAGATCGGACAGTTGGGCGTCATTTGTATGACGTTTTCAGAATAATGAACCTTATGTTGCTAGAATGAGGCCCAGTTGTCTGATCTCTGCTCTGAAGAAAGGGGGTGGTGAAATTCTTAACTCATCACAACACGGGTCACAACTGTGACCGAAAATTGCTGGAGACTATTACTGGATCATTTGAGATTTGAGCTGTGTCCTCACCTACATAACCGGGTTTTAAATTTTCCTGTCAGCTGCAGTCGTGATGTCAAAAACCGATGACCTCGTGGATGAGCAGTGTGGGTTCTACTTATTCCACATCTGACACAGAATCAAAGAGAAAAGTCCAGTTGAGAATGAAACTAATCTGTTATCACCTAGTTAATTCGAAGTCGGTCTCAACGAAGCTTCTATTGAGTCGTTCTGTTATCCCATTTGCTGTTGGTGCATACACCAACAGCAAATGGGTGGGTCTTAATGCGTCGGGTTCAGAACATAGCTTTTACCTGTTCTCGCCTAGTCAAACTCGATACTCGATCTAGGACAGTCCATGCCAGGCTCCCACTCCACATCGGAGTCATCATAAGCTCTCTGAAAACTTCAGAATGTAACACCCGTCCTTACCTAGTTCAGCTGCAGCATCTCTCAACGAAGTCTCTGTTGAATCGTTCTGTTATTCCATTTGCTGTTGGTGTATGTCTCAACGCGCCGACTAAGATCCATTTCAGAACGAATCTGTTACCTGCTCTCGCCTAGTTAAACTCCTGCTAGGACAGTCCATGCCAGGCTCCCACTCCACATCAGAATCATCATACGCCAGTTCTGGGAACTGCTCCGTCTCGTCCGCATCGGATATGGAGTCCGAGTCGGGACTCACCGTGCCGTTTGTGGTGCCGCCGTTCTGTTTGGGGCGGCCGTTTGCTGCTGCTTTCTCTGTCTGGAATAGAATAGAACATTTATTCGTCAACACAGGCAAGACAAATTACATATTATAAACACAACAGAAAGGAGGGTGGCCTAGCGGTAAGAGCATGCGACTTTCGAATCGGAGGTCGCGGGTTCGAACCCCGGCTCGTACCAATGAGTTTTTCGGAACTTATGTGCGAAATGTCATTTGATATTTGCCAGTCGCTTTTCAGTGAAGGACATTGTGAGGAAACCGGACTAATTTCAATAAGGCCTAGTTACTCTTCGGGTTGGAAGGTCAGATGGCAGTCGCTTTCGTAAAACTGGTGCCTACGCCAAATCTTGGGATTAGTTGTCTACCGTATGTATTTATCTATTTAAATATGTATATCGTCGCTTAGCACCCATAGTACAAGCTTTGCTTAGTTTGTGGCTAAGTTGATCTGTGTAAGGTGTCCCCAATATTTATATTTATTTTATTTATACAAGTAAAAAACTCACCTTTCCACTGCTCTCCCCATTCGCCTTCCCATTCTCCTCCTTCTTCTTCTCACTCGGTCCCTCTTTCTTCTCAGCAGGTTTATCCTTCTTCTCTACAGCTTTCTCCTTCTCAGAAGCTTTATCTTTCTTATCAGCCTGTTTTTCGGCGGCTTTAGGTTTATCCGCTGCTTTCTCAGCAGGTTTTTCTGTCGGTTTATCTGCAGATTTTTCTGATTTATCTGTGGGTTTGTCTGCAGGTTTGCTTGTGGCTTGATCGGCGGCGTTCTTTTCCTTTTCAGCGTTGGCCGCCATTTTCTTTTTCATATCTTTCACAGGGCTGTCTGTTGATCGCTGTCAAAGTAAAAAAATGTTTTTTAGAAGTTGAATCAACAACATAAGTGATAATGATAAATATGTTCTCAGTACTAATTTTATTATTATAATTAGTACTTTATTAGTTACAAATGTTTACAAGTAATTCAGACACAGCCCACAACCGTTTTACATGAGATGATGGTAAAAATATCTGTGGGAATGGATGATGTGAGGTGAAAATCGCTTGCTCTACATCAACGAAACGCTACGTGCCTCTATCACTCTTCCAAATAAGAGGGACAGTGACAGTTGCGTTTAGTTCGCTATAGAGCGTTAACGATTGGCATGTTGGCTACGTGATCTGTAATTATATTAGTGCGGAGCGAATGAAGCACAATGGGCTCCCATGTCGAAACTATCACCGTATGAGTTATAGTGTAAGCAAAGTATAGATGTAGAAGTAGAAAAATTATAGAAATCACGCTGCTTTTTGCACTCCAAAATAATAGTTATTTGTTATACAAGGGGGCAAAGTTGTATTTTTTTGCCACTTTTATGAAATGTGATATTTTTGAAAAAAAAAAAGCAATTTCTACTCAGAATCACTAGCTTTTTCAATCCTAGTAGTTAAAAAAATTTTCCTATACGATTTTTTTCTTATTTTGTTACCATTTTCCATACATGTTGTATGGGGTAACAAAAGAGGAAAGTAACAAAAATGTATGGAAATTCTGGGACACTTTTTGTCTCCCAGTAGTGAGATTGAGAGTACTCGTGATTCTGAGTACAATTGACTTAAAATTCCCTAAAACAATAAAAAAAAATTTATTGGCAAAAAAAAAAGAAATGCTCATAAAATCTTTACGCATTACATCCGATCTCCGTCATCCGATTTGTTTCCGTCATTCTTCGGATCGGACGGGCGAATCCGCTCTTACGGCTTAGCCACGACATTCGTCTAAACGCGACAGCGGTGAGCGCAGCCATACATTGGAGCGAGACACAGCGATGGGATTTTTCATTCGCACGTATGGCTGCCGCTCACCGCTGTCGCGCTTAGACCAATGTCGTGGCTGGGCCGTTACACTACAATTAAATTCAGAAGAAAACTCACGAAAAGAATCGTTGATAGGAAAGACTCTGGATAGTATAAATTCATTTGAAGCAAGATACGAGTGAAACAACACTGTCAAATAAAACACCACGTTTTACTCTTCACTCCGATAAACTTGACTAGTCTGGTCAAGCTTTCGTGAACTTATGGCACCACCAAAAACGAGTAAGCGATAAGCTATTGCCGGTAAAAAGAAACAAAAGATAGTTCCGTACAAATAAAAGAGAGAGCGAGCGATTAGTAGTTCATCGCTCGGAGACGCTCACGCTATCATCGCGTCTCTTTTATTTACACGGGAGCGACTATCTTTTGTTCGTTTCTAATTTTCTATCACCGATAGCTCATCGCTTGCGCGCTTTTTATGGGACCAATGCTTATGATGTCTATAACCGGAAATATCTAAATTCGTAGCATTTTTCTCTGTCACTCTAAAGACGTTTCTTTTAGAGCGAAAGACAGAAATATAAGACAATTGACTAAAGTTTCTGTAACCGTTATCAGTGCCCCAAGCAGGTATAAAGCTTTGAAGATTTAAGGTTAATGAATGATAAGAAGATGAGTATTTGCTATGAGTTATCTAGTTTTTTAGTTAATCATCTATGATATTGTGACGTATTCAAACAAAAGTTACTACCTGACAAAACGTTCAATAAAAATGGGATTAGTATTGTCCTTATTAGTAACAGACTGTAGCTTTTGATTAGGTATATCACAATTGTTGATAAGCTGATAAGTATAGGGTACCTTTTCTTTTTCATCCCCACCCGTCCGCTGTCGTGTCACCATTTGACTCATTTCACCTGTGACCAAGGATAAGTTTTAACCCCCTTAGTAACCATACCATAACTACATTAGTTACAATTAAGTTTTTGCTAATTTACATACGGGTTAATAATAGGCTAGTTTCCTATACTTAAAATAAAATATTTTATGCAGTGCACGAAATAAAACACCACATAATTAGAAGAATAATATGGACAGTAGTTATGTTTAAACATAATTTCTATTTAATAAGTCAAAGAGAAAGATGTAAAGTAAATGAATTGACCGTGACGTCACTCCTCAGTATTTCATAGTAATTTCATATTAGCAAATCGTTTTGACATTTCTTAAAAAGAAGCTGATTTGACTAGTAGGAAACTAGCCTATCAACAGCAGTCTTTATTTATTAATAATAATTGATGAGTTTTTTATTGACATAAACTGATCAAGTGATCACGTGCTGCTACGACAGTACTCGTACCACAGCGTGGTTTTTTTTTCGGTCATATTCATTCGAATACAACTATTCAGTTGTTAATTCAATTTCTTTAGCAATAAATTCAACATTGATACATATGTTGTTAGGTCAAATAGCGGGCACAAAGAGACCTATCGGACGTCTCGCTCTACGTTTTAGGGATTCCTGTAAGCGGGACATGAACAGTTTTGGTATCCAGGCTACGTCAACGGTTGCGAGAAACGTGCCGATATGAGACCTGAATGGCGTTATGTCAGCAATTCCCGTTAAGTTTGTACGTTTGGATTACGTCTCCGATTTGGATAAAAATTGGTAGGCTGATAGAGTCCATGATGCTGAGCAAGATCCACTAGGTTTCCCAAAATGTCCTAGGTTGATTGTATGAAACTTTCCTTTTTTGGTACCGAAAATGTATAGAAATCTGGTAACAAAAAAGGAAGGTTTCATACAAACTACATAGGACATTTTGGGAAACCTAGTGGATCTTGCTCAGCATCATGGACTTTATCAGCCTACCAATTTTTATCAAAATCGGAGACGTGATCCAAATGTACAAACTTAACGGGAATTGCACTGTGTCGGTATATCGCAACATGATAGTAACTGGCTAGAAAATCTAAAACAGAAAAGGATTCGTGGAGCGCTACCACCCCCTGCAGACTCACGTTTTGTGTAAACCTACAAGCGCCGCAACAAACATCTACAATGCTGTGGCCAAAGCATGCACATATGTCATCAGATATGCTTACAATCCTACAGAATACAGGGACCCCGTTAAAAGTATACTCCGCGAGACCTGCGGGAGTAGCTCACTAGTGAGATAGACTATCGCATCGGTGCTTCCCTATCGCACTTACAAAAGAACAGAACGTGAAAAGAACGGCCTCACGTTATATCGTTTACCACGCGGCCATGCTTGCCTGCCGTATTTTGATTGCATAAAAAACTATGTATATTGGTTATACAACTACCAATACTATTAATCTACATGTTTTTTTTGTCTTATTGTCAAGTTGGGCTCCAATAATGATTAGTTAACTTTTTGTTCTAACGAATATAGTGGATGTAACTAAAATAGTAGGTACTTAATGTGTAGTTGTTAACCATTGTTTAAACCCAATATTTTGATGTAGTCTAAGTCAACAACTGCACGGTAACTGACCCCGACACGGTCTTATGTTTTCGGTTTTTACTGATGTAAATTGGTGCAGTTTGTTTAAAAGACGGAAAGAGAGTAACGAAAGGGCTGATAGAGTTGCTTAATTTAATTATAGCCTATGGATCAAAATATTTAAACTGATTTATAAAAAAAAATCTTACAACAAACATTATTCCTGTACGATATTTTTTTCTTCTGGTATATACCTAATTAATTTATTGATGTGCTGAATTTACCTCAACAATCGGCAATGTAACTAAAATCGCATGCGAGCTCTCGCGCCGTGTAGGTAAATCGGCCCTTAGAATGACTACAGGGCTTAAGAAGTTACCTGTCCCTATTATTTATCCATCTAGAATATTATAATTATGGTTCCTAGTATGTATCTATATCAACTCATTAATCAAAAATACTTGCACCGGACAACATTCCTATACGGACAGTTTTGACAACTGGATTGCTTTGCATAGCTGCTCAGCTGGATAGTTGATAACGAATAGACTTAGTGATTCAAGCAACGAGTTGCATGCTAACGGTATTCGATACCGCAGGTGTTGACCGTGGAATTCTCACGATAAATCAGGAAATATGAGTATTTGTTCCAGTTTAGTGTAAATCAGAATGATTTTGTATGGCATTGGTACAAATTACGATATGTTTCAGTTATGATTAAGGAAATACCATCGAAATTGCACAAAAAGACTTTCTCAAATAGCATTCTAATTTTGTTTAAGAAAAAACAAGGGCAGTCAAAAAGGTACACAAAAGGGTAGACATACGGCATACATACACAATCACGCCTGTATCAAATGAAGAGGTAGGCAGAGCACATGAAACTACTCAAGTTTCAGTGCCACTCTTGGCAAATAAGGGGTTGAAAGAATAACGAAACTGTGACATTGCAGTGACAGGTTGCCAGCCTTTCGCCTACGCCACAATTTAACCCATATCCCAGTCGCCTTCTAGTTACGACACCCACGGGAAGAAAGGGGGTGGTATAGTACATACGGCATACGAGGATAAAATAGGGTAGATGGGGATTTGTATAGCCCATATTAACCTAATGATCTCAATCACTCCCCCCCACACACACACAAAGCTTTGAATGATGAAAATCATCTAAATCTCTAATGTTATAGGCGCACAAAGATTTGGATATTCTACCAGTATTGTAATTAGTCCATACTATAATATTATAAATGGGAAAGTGTGTGGGTCTGTTTGTTTGTCCGTATTTCACGGCAAAACGGAGCGACGAATTGACGGGATTTTTTAAGTGGAATGAAATGAAATGAAATGAAATGAAATGAATGAAATGAAATGAAATGAAATATTTATTTTTCAAGTAGGCATATTACAATGCGCATATGAACGTCAAATAAAGCTACGCCGGCTCTAACCCTACGCCTCAGCCTCGAGAAGATTTCGGTCCCCCCTCAGTTGGGAGGGGGGTATCCACTATGGGACCGGCAAGAAACTCGGCGGGCAACTTCTTTTCAAAACATTACATCTTATAACTAACATGCATTAAATAACAAGATACAATTTAACCTGCAAAAGTATTCATCAAAGAATATGAACAGACTAGGTATTCTATGGAAATTAATTTCAATAAATTATATTATTGCTTAATAATACGTCGTTCTTCTTCAGAGAAAACATATCAAATTGTCACAGAAGAAAAAGATAATATGAATCTCAATGTCATTAAATATGTAATTTACCTACACAACATAAAATATAAAATATTTGATGTGCTTTCTTATCTGAACTGTGTCCTCTATACATAATACAATTATTTTAATTGCTATTCGTTTTTTGTAGTTTCTGGTTCGGGCCATGCATGTTTGTCTGTCAAATAGTCCTCGACTCTGTAATAAGCCTTTAACATCAATGATTTTTTTAAGTAGTTCTTAAGAGCTGGGAGGGGTAATCTCAAAGCAGTGTCAGGTAACTTATTATAAAAATGAATGCATTGCCCAACAAATGACTTCTGTACTTTACGGACACGAAACTTCTTTATGGCAAGCTTATTTTTGTTTCTAGTGTTATAATTATGGATATCAGAATTCTTAGTGAAACAGTCTAAATTCTTAACAACATAAATTATACTATCATAAATGTATTGGGAAGCTACAGTTAAGATATTAATTTCTTTGAAGAGTTCTCTTACTGATTCACGTGTTCCTAAGTTGTAAATAGAACGAATGGCTCTCTTTTGTAATACAAAGATAGTCTGTATGTCAGCTGCTTTGCCCCAAACCAGAATACCGTATGACATTACACTGTGAAAATAACTATGATACACTAGGCGAGCTGTCTCAACATTAGTCAGTTGCCTGATTCTCCTAACGGCGTATGCGGCTGAACTTAATTTGCTTGCTAGTTTCCTTATATGAGGACTCCATTGTAGATTTTTGTCCAATGTTAAGCCAAGGAACAGTGTTGTATCTACCATCTCTAAGCATTCATCATTCAAAAGTATTTTTGTATCGATTGGTTTAACATTCGGCAGAGAGAATCGAATACATTTGGTTTTCTTAGAATTAAGAAGTAAATTGTTGACAGTAAACCACTGCAGTACATCAGCTAACGTGCTATTTATTACATTGTAATCCGTAGATTTTCGGTCAACATTAAAAAGCAGTGATGTATCATCAGCAAAAAGTACTATTTCACAAAAGTTTTTTACTATACATGGCAAATCATTTATATAAACCAAAAACAGGAATGGACCTAAAATTGAGCCTTGTGGCACTCCTAATTGGACAACAGTCCCGCTAGAGCGAGTTTTATTAACAACTACTGTTTGTGTTCTATTGCTAAGGTAAGAAGACATAAAGTTTAGGGCATTTATAGACAAACCATAGTGTTCTAATTTCAAAATGAGCGTTCCATGATCCACACAATCAAAGGCTTTTGAAAGATCAGTCAAGAGATAGTTGAAGGGATCGAGAGTGACATAGGCTACTTTTTGTCTCTTTCTAACGCGAGCGAAGCCGCGGGCAAAAGCTAGTATAATATATGTTTAGGAAATAAAGAAAGGTTACAAAATAAAATGTCTTAAATTAACGTAGGAATGTAAACAATGCACCGAACTGTGTCTGTATAAGATAACAGATTTTTTGGTCAAGGTTAATGTCAGCGATACTTAAATGTGATACGAAAGTAATTAAGACACTTGTCGAAGAATGTAGAAAACAATCAAAAGAAGCTAATTCAACGTGGATCCGCTGACTACATTATTATTTTAAATATTTTGTTATGTCTGATTTCAGAATAAATTGGTAAAAGTTTTCGTTTTTAATTCAAATCAAAGACATATGTAACTCCATATAGACAGATAAAGTCTAAGAAAAAAAAACGTACCTCAAAACCATACAGAAAAAGGTATGGTGACCTAGATGGCGATACACCTTTGGGGGACGCTCGGCTAGATGGCGCTAGTATTAATATTTGACATTTTAACACATACTCGTATCAAGCTAAGAATATGGGCCAAATTGTCAAAACTGAGGTTCAAGTTATAAGCTTGTGTCGAGAGATGGCTGTCTATAGTGTCTATGCACTGTGATTACACATTTTACTTTGACAGTAACTCTCTATAATATTTGATCCTCTTTGACTCAAATACATCATTTCAATGTGAAGTGAACTACATAGACTAGAAGATGCAACAATTACGTAAATGTAATCCTAATGTTTTACCGACAGTAATATTGTAAGTTAATAAAAACTAGTAAAATATACATCCTCATTTACACAGAAGAATCCAGAGTTTAATAAAAAGGGATGAATGAAATTTCCCTACTTTCTCTAAAATTAAATTCCATGAATCTATAGCACATTAAAATTAGCTCCAAATTCTTTTGAAATTATCCAAAATATTTTTTCTCGATCTAAATTCAACTTCTTCAAGCACTCCAGTTTTTATAACCCATTAGAATGATGTATTATCATGTTGCTTATAACAAAAACAATTAGTAGAAGTGTGCGTACTCGTAACACTCGTTGCCGCGGGTGAACGAACTCCCACGCACACATTGACAACTAATGGTGGTAGAGGAGGTTTAGAGTAGAGGCGGCGAGCTATTTCAGATACTGAGTGCCAGAACAAGTGAGTTGCAATGCAAACGATTTATTAAGTTGTTAGCCTGCTCTATCCCACTGCTGGACAAAGGCCTCCCTCTCTTTCTTCAAAGCGTAACTGTTTGTTTGGCCAATCTTTTCGAAAGACGTCAAGATCGTGCCGCCATCGCCATCTCCTTCGCGGTCTGCCGTCACGGCGCACTATGTTTGGTGTCCATTCGGTACTGGAACACAGGTCGTTTGGAAATTATGACATGCGGCACATGCGTCCGGCCCAGTCCCATTCACAGTGTAGCTAGACGGGTTTACTTTATGCAAACAATTGCTTTCCTTTATTGTTTGCAATGAGGGGGCAACCCAGTGTAGCTACGCGATAACTTTAAAACAGTGGAATTACTTATGTCAAGTTATGTCACTCAATCGCTTTGCGATTGCTCCGAACAGCAGCTCAACTAGTTCGGTCATTTAATTCCTTCAGTTCAGTTGTTGAGAGTCTGGAAGGTCCGATTCCGATATCCATCATTAATTCCCGACTCCGTTCTCATACGCTTTTTCCAAACTTCATTCAATTCAAGTATAACTGATTTGAATCAGTTTGTACATGATATTTATGCATTAAATCGTCACTACTTTAAAAAAAATCTCGTATCTCACGCTGTTTCTCAAAGTTAAAACGCTGTAAGTTTATATGCATTCCATACATACTTACTACAATTTTCTTTTCATTGACAGACGAAGATACAAGTTTTTTTAAAAGTAGTGACGAAATGTACTATCCGCTGCAAAAGTGCAAGGCGAATTTATCAATGAATTCCTTCATAATTTCTCCATGCACTTTTGAAGCTGATAGTGCCATTATTCCGTAATTTCCGTATGTTATGTATTCCATCCTACGGAACTAAAGGATCTAAAGACAGATAAAGATCGTTCGAAGAGATTTAGGCCCTTCATAGGAAATTATTCCTAACAGCTCATGGAAAATGGGTTAAATAGTGACGTAGGCGAGAGGCTGGCAACCTGTCACTGCAATGTCACATTTTCGATTTCTTTCAACCCCTTTTTACCAAGAGTGGCACTGAAACTTGAGTAGTTTCATGTGCTCTGCTTACCCCTTCATGGGATACAGGCGTGATAGTATGTATGTATGTAGCTCATGGAAACACCTCTTATCACTTGTACCACAGCCAGCTGCAAGCACATTATCGCCAAGGGCTATAGTATTATGAACATATAAATAGAAGCGAGTACGGAAGACAGGTTGTCAAGTAGGCTTAGCCTATTAGAAATCGAGATTTCTCGAGTGAAGCGGCTCTCTTGAGAATGAACTTGGCAATTGGATGAAGTATGTTTGTTATATAGAAAGGTTTTGTTTGGAGTGGCGATGGCGAAGTTTTTTGTTTAGCATAATGGTACATATTCCATATTTATAATCCTATCAAACCATTTTTCATTATTAATAACATTTTTGTGGGATTGACAAAAACTGTAAGCGAGGAAAAAAATTGTGGCTGGCAAAAAAACGACTGTGATAGATAGTAACTAAAAGGGATTAAACAAACTGTGAAATGTGATTAACACCCAAAACTTATTATAATTAGTTACTAATTATAATAAGTTCTAAAACAAACTTATTATAATTAGTTACTAATTAGTTAGGTGGGAGTAGGTAGGCTTAATAGACTGAGGAAAATGATGTAAGGTCCAAAGGAAAAGAAAGGGAAATCCGTACTAATATTATAAAATTTATAAATGGGAAAGTGTGTGTCTGTTTGTTTGTCCGTCTTTGACGACAAAACGGTGCGACGAATTGACGTGATTTTTTAAGTGGAGATAGTTGAAGGGATGGAAATTGACATAGGTTACTTTTTGACTCTTTCTAACGCGAGTGAAGTCGCGGGCAAAAGCTAGTACCTAAATTATACTTCTCAAAAAGGGGATAATATTATAATAGGATTACACAATTTACACACTCGGCTATAGTGGCTGAAGTGACTCTTATACAGTCAGCGAAAAATAAAAAAGTAGCTAAGCACGTTAAGTGTAGAAAATTTTAATTTTCATTTTAAAAATTTCACTAGCTCAGTGTTTTTTGCTCTTGGATTATTGTTGAAACCTTGTATATACTTGTATAAACTTAAATGATCAAAAATTGGAAGACCGTGACATTCAACTGTTTACCACAAAACCCGAACGGCTTACAGAAATAGAAGCAATTTAAGAAGTTAATGTAAAACCGAGTCATTCTAACAATAGTTCCATCTGGCTATAAATTTTTAGCTATTTATTCTCACGTCTTGGTAAAAGATATGACTGTCAACATGACAAGAGTAGATGGATGGTTGTTTTGACAAGTAGCGACGTATACAATTTCTCAAATATTTTTAGGTCTTATCCAGGTTTTATGATCTTTATATTCGTATCAATGCTATCAATCATCAGAGGTCAAGCTAGATTATATTTTAAACCTTCTGCTCTGGAAGTGTGTGAAGGCCCTAATGACTCGGCATTTTTATCGTATCATGATAGCTCATCTTCTTCATAATAACTTTTTATACGTTACTATTCTTTTTATTTCTGACAAGCGAGCAATATCACCATGTAATTGAAGCTTAATGTATTTTTAATAAGATTCGGTGTAGTAACTGGTTAACTATTATATTTTCTGAGTTCGTGGTACAGTCAACAGCAGAAGTTCGGTAGCGGGCAAGGTGTTCACAATGATCCTAACACGCTCTTATTGTCTTAAAAGTAAGATCGTGTCAAGTTCATTTTGAACACCTTGCCCGCTACGCAACTTCTGCTGCTGACTGCACGATGATGATTTTTTTCTTTTTAATGAATGAAATAGGTGGACTTAGTTTCCGAAACTATAACTACTCCCGTTTCTTCCTTCCGTATTCATTCGTAATACCTTCTTCAACTTTCTTGTCACATGACTTTCATCTCTTCGCATCAGACATGTGCCCGTGCCATGCTCAAAATAAGGAGTTCCCCACACTCTTTTATCAATACTAAGCTACAATGTCGACACAAACTAGTTCCTCCTAGAGATAAATAGATAATAAATCAACAATGATAAAGTCATCCATTTTAACAATTCGTCATGTCGGCTGAACTTCGGGTCAATGCACTTTGCTCTCTACAGCTATTTCATTAGTAGCAAGGAAGGGAGAGAAGAGAATCAGATGTATTCAAACAAATACTAAAGTCCGTTTCAGGTAGGTATTCGAAATATTTTTGAATGCCTATTTAACCAATTATTATTTGTACGGTCGACTACAAAGAGATGTATACACATTTTTACCTTATTGCAATGTAATAAGGTGCAAAAATGGATACATGTCTTGAAAATGAAAATGAAATGAAAATGAAATATTTATTTTTCAAGTAGGCATATTACAATGCGCATATGAACGTCAAATAAAGCTACGCCGGCTCTAACCCTACGCCTCAGCCTCGAGAAGATTTCAGTCCCCCCTCAGTTGGGAGGGGGGTATCCACTATGGGACCGGCAATAAACTCGGCGGGCAACTTCTTTTCAAAACATTACATCTTATAATTAACATGCATTAAATAACAACATACAATTTAACATGCAAAAGTATTCATCAAAGAATATGAACAGACTAGGTACTCTATGGAAATCAATTTCAATAAATTATATTATTGCTTAATAATACGTCGTTCTTCTTCAGAGAAAACATATCAAATTGTCATAGAAGAAAAACATAATATGAATCTCAATATCATTAAATATGTAATTTACCTACACAACATAAAATATAAAATATTTGATGTGCTTTCTTATCTGAACTGTGTCCTCTATACATAATACAATTATTTTAATTGCTATTCGTTTTTTGTAGTTTCTGGTTCGGGCCATGCATGTTTGTCTGTCAAATAGTCCTCGACTCTGTAATAAGCCTTTAACATCAATGATTTTTTTAAGTAGTTCTTAAGAGCTGGGAGGGGTAATCTCAAAGCAGTGTCAGGTAACTTATTATAAAAATGAATGCATTGCCCAACAAATGACTTCTGTACTTTACGGACACGAAACTTCTTTATGGCAAGCTTATTTTTGTTTCTAGTGTTATAATTATGGATATCAGAATTCTTAGTGAAACAGTCTAAATTCTTAACAACATAAATTATACTATCATAAATGTATTGGGAAGCTACAGTTAAGATATTAATTTCTTTGAAGAGTTCTCTTACTGATTCACGTGTTCCTAAGTTGTAAATAGAACGAATGGCTCTCTTTTGTAATACAAAGATAGTCTGTATGTCAGCTGCTTTGCCCCAAACCAGAATACCGTATGACATTACACTGTGAAAATAACTATGATACACTAGGCGAGCTGTCTCAACATTAGTCAGTTGCCTGATTCTCCTAACGGCGTATGCGGCTGAACTTAATTTGCTTGCTAGTTTCTTTATATGAGGACTCCATTGTAGATTTTTGTCCAATGTTAAACCAAGAAACAGTGTTGTATCTACCATCTCTAAGCATTCATCATTCAAAAGTATTTTTGTATCGATTGGTTTAACATTCGGCAGAGAAAATCGAATACATTTGGTTTTCTTAGAATTAAGAAGTAAATTGTTGACAGTAAACCACTGCAGTACATCAGCTAACGTGCTATTAATTACATTGTAATCCGTAGATTTTCGGTCAACATTAAAAAGCAGTGATGTATCATCAGCAAAAAGTACTATTTCACAAAAGTTTTTCACTATACATGGCAAATCATTTATATAAACCAAAAACAGGAATGGACCTAAAATTGAGCCTTGTGGCACTCCTAATTGGACTACAGTCCCGCTAGAGCGAGTTTTGTTAACAACTACTGTTTGTGTTCTATTGCTAAGGTAAGAAGACATAAAGTTTAGGGCATTTATAGACAAACCATAGTGTTCTAATTTCAAAATGAGCGTTCCATGATCCACACAATCAAAGGCTTTTGAAAGATCACAAAATATGCCAATTGCATCACAAGAATTTTCCCAAAAATTATATATATGTTTAATGAGTACCGAAGCAGCATCGGTCGTGGAACGGCCCCTTGTGAAACCGAACTGTTTGCTTGTAAGTAATCTATGTCTGTTGAAGTGTCCCAGTAGATCATTTAACATTAGCTTCTCAAAGACTTTACTTAGTACAGGAAGTATTGATATGGGACGGAAATTGGTTATATCACTCGAATCACCCGATTTAAAAAGCGGTATGACTTTGCTACATTTCATAAGATCTGGAAAGGTGCCTTGTGAAATTGAAATATTATATATTACGGCCAAGTAAGGTGCTATTATATCTATGACATGACTAATTACTTTAACTGATGTTCCCCATAAGTCTTCCGTTTTCTTTAAATTGAGTGACTTGAATGTTTTAACAATATTTACAGAGTCTACTTGACTAAATTCAAATGAATTATTACATTTCTTAACATTAGCACAAAGTAATGAATGGGCTTGAGCCGCAGAAGAATGTAAACATCACCATCACCACAGACTACATCTTTGTAGTCGACTGTACAATAAGGTATTTTCCATCCGAAGTTAACTCGAAAAATTCGAGTTAACTTCGGATTCTAACTCGAATGTTTGCTTGGAACCTATTAACACTAAACCTGATACAATTATTTCCACCCTAAGGGCCCATTTAGACGGTACGAGAACTCGCATACGAGTTTTATTACATTGCGGTATTTGATGGCTGTGCAAAAGTGTCTGTAACCTCAACATCCCGCAATGTAACTAAAATCGCATGCGAGTTCGCACGCCGTCTAAATCAGGCCTAAAGGTGGCACTTCTCTGTCAGGCTAAGTGGATAGTTAGCCTGAGTCTGACTATTTCCAATCCCATGACATATAAATCTTATAATACTATGATGTCCAATGATCAGTTGAAATATCACGAGTCACTGAACTTTACACTAACACAACAATAGCTCTTTCATTAGTGGCTTTAATTTTAGGGAGAGCGATACACGTAGGGATACGGTTCATTTGTTCAATACCATCTTAACTGCTAAATTATCTGTTTTAAACTTTACTGCACTGAAATAAAAGTTAATCGGACGGACCATAGAGAAAAAAAATATGCTCTATGTACGCGGTGTGCGTTTGATGGCTGGCGGGTCACATCACATTGTCAAAACGGAGTTTCTAAATGTTTTAACCCTATGCCCAGAGATGGCGCCCAATGCAACTTGACTAGAAATCTGAATTTTTAGAAAATCCTCTATATTCATTCTAATTGGTTAACACATTGACCATCAAAGACGTCAATTGACGCGCGGACAGCCCAATATCAACTTCTGATAAGTCTCACGATATCGCGCCGCGTCGTTCAAAGGGTTAATTGTCTGTTGACAAAGAATGTAGTTAATTTACAGAATAACAGTCAACATTGCTTAACGAAACAGTCAAAGGATAAAATTTACCGGGTAGTCACCGGCATAAGTAAGTGATGATTTCTGTACCTTGTCACATTAACGTCTTGTTTGAAATGTCTTACGAAATTGTCAAACAACTAAAAGCGACAAGGTAACAGAAATCATCGCTGCTTTATGCCGGTGACTGTAAAGCAAACGAATCATCCGAAATAGAATGCTTAAATTTAAGGAGCACACGAAGATTTAACAAACATTTTTTAAGCATAGAAGCCATCAAAGGGATCTGTTTTTACTATATTCCTTTTTTCTGCCCGCAAAAACAAGTGAGTACCTTAGTTTTGACAGATCAGAATTACGACAACATGTCAGAATCAGAATATTAATATCATGACGTGACTGTCATTGAGCAATGAAATGACAAGTAAAGAGATGTCAAGCGAGTCAATCGACCAATACATTAGTTTTTATTATCTTTAGATAAGATATGGTCCGACAGTAAATATTGCGTTTGTTATATTTTTGTAGAGATTTGAAATTAATTTAAGCGTAGCGATAGCGGAGCGCTATGATAGAGGACGTTCCGCTCGCAATCCGCGGGCATTCCGCTCGCAATCCGCGCGCATTCCGCTCGCAATCCGCGCTCGTTAGTTCCCGCCGGTCCGCTGAGCGCAACGCCAGCGTTCGTCCGGCGCACCGCTATCGTTGCGCTCCGCTGACGCTCCGCTTACGTTATCAAAACGCGCTTGTGTGGCCGAGCTCAATACCTTAGTTACTTGGTTGGGCCCTTGATTACTCAAATGTTAATCAAGTTTAAGGATTTAAAGCGATATAGAGTAGGGATAGTTTTTGTGTTACTAACAAATCTATGGGATTACGCCTGCAATAAACCTTTTTCATTTCATTAAAACCTTAGTTGTTTTATTGTTATATTATGGTCTCAGCGACTGGGTTTGGTTATTGAGAGCGACGGTCATGAGGTCTCAGATGGCTGACGTAGCCTATTTTCGCAGAGAATGAGAGAATGTACGACCACACTCACTGCATGTCAACTCATTGCATTGCCAGTCGCTGAGGCCGAAGCCGGCCGGGACAAGATGACGAAATATTATGGTCTATTATGTTATGAATCATGATTTTATAATTTTATAAGTAAAACGCATAAATAGCGCATTAAATGTTTGTTTACAAATCGAATCAAGGACAAAATTGTGCTGATAGCAATCCTTTAACACATGGTAAACATTTTTTCCTTCCTTAGCCTCTACTATGTTTTATTACTGCACAAGTAATTATTATTTATATATTTTACTAGCTTTTGCTCGTGGCTTCGCTCGCGTTCAATTGGAATATATCTCGAAAAATTTCCCACCCCCCCATTTTAGGGAAGAGGGGCATAGAAAGAGACAAAAAGTAGGCTATTTAAGTATGTAACTCTCCATCCCTTCAACTATCTCCACTTAAAAAATCACTTCAATACGTCGCTCCATTTTATCGTGACAGACGGACAAACAGACACACACTTGCTCATTTACAGTTGTATTGCCCCCCCCCCCCCCCTCCCCCTCCCAGTCGTAATTATCCCGCTGTACCTTACATATTTTTCCAAAGATCATAAATACCTTTTTCCTTTGTGATAAAGTTCACAATATACTATCTAATAAACTGTGTTTGAACTCCCTTCACCACAATATTAGTGGACCTAAGAATCCTCAAGGTCTAACACTCCCACTGCCCGTTCACAGGAAACTAGCAGCTCAAGCATGATCTACTAGGAAACATTGACTTGTAAAAGCCACGTTCACCAATAATGGTGCCCGCACAGCGACGCCAATGTGAACCAAACGTGCAGTCTATCAATCGCGTTGTAGTGTAGTTCAACCTAGGCATATCAAACGAGTTGAACTCTCGCTGAGAAAGAGAGAAACGGACGTAGCACACTAGTTAGATAAACTTTATACTTTTACTACGTCGGTGGCAAACAAGCGGTCCGCCTGATGGAAAGCGGTCACCGTAACCTATGAACGCCTGCAACTCAAGGAGCGTCACATGCGCGTTGCCAACCCATTAGAAGCTTGTACACTCCATTTTGCTGTGTTAAGTACACAGCAAAAAAGAGTACAAGTTCCAAGGAGGGTTCAGGTTACCGACGACTCAAAGGACAATAGACGGAACAAATTAGTTCCGTAGATCCTTCCGTCACCAGCACACCGCACCCTCGTTGAGCTCTGGCAGCCTTACTCACCGGCAGGAACACAACAGTATGAGAAGGGTCTAGTGCTATTTGGCTGCGGTCTTCTGTAAGGCGGAGGTACTTCCCCAGTTGGGCTCTGTTCTAGATTCGAGCGAGATGATATCCGCTGTGCTGTGCCCTACCACACAAAGCGGAATATCATTCGCTATGACCTACCTCCTACAATACTAATATCGAACTTAGAAATATATATCGTTTATCTTATCACGCGACCGTGCTTGCCTGCCTATCTCATCGACGGAACCTTCAGTAAAGTTTTTGCTATCGAGTAACGACTTAACACGTCGAAAATTCATGATTGAGGCTCTGTAGTTCGTATTTAATGCGTTCTGAAGCTGAAACGAAGAAACGATGGTACCGTTGGGAGAACAATGGGCCAGTATTATAAGGGAGGAAGAATCATGCTAGCCACGTTATTCAAACATTTGAGACGTGCTGTATTGACAGTACGTGGTTTGCAAACTAATAGTAGTTTCGATATGTGCGTTAATGTTCATAACATTAATTCCTAATATAGTAAAATATGAATCGTAAACTGTAGAGTATAGAGACTTATCTACCGAACCGTTGTGTGGTAAAAAAATGTGGTGTGGTGGTCAAAAATTGTAGGCCAGACCTCTGTTGTGTTAAATTATTTAAATTAACCACAAAATTTAAATTTTGAAAAAACCTCCGATCGCGACATAGAGGGCCGATTTCATGAAACATGGCTAAGAACACTCCCGACTAATTCAGCTTTCAAACAAAAAAACTAAATCTAAATAGGTTTAGGTATAGGTTAGGACATCTTATTTCGATTTCTAAATAGGTTTACCTGTTCAGGAGCTACGATGCCACAGACAGACAAACAGATAGACACACAGACGGACAGACAGACAGACAGAAAAACACATCATCAACTTAACACACCTTCGTTTTTGCGTCGGGGGTTAAAAATAGTTCTCAAGAAAAAAATGGTAGGACACAGACATCACAGACATGTGTTAAAAAGTTTCCTCGCTTGGACTCTTCAGAAGTTTAAAAGATCGCGAATACCTAGAGTCGTGCCAAGCCAAGTTTACAGCGAATTTTGACATCATCACCTATGCTAGAGTTAAATAAAACGTCATACTCATAATGTCAAAGAACTTTGACATTTAAAATAACACTTGCACGGCTCGGTCTGCAACAACGAGACTGCATAATCTCTGTCAACTTAATTTATCTCTAAGGTATACAGTGTAGTGCAGTTATTCTATCTTATGCCTATTATTTGCAGCACTGTGGAATAAGAATAGTAGGCGAAGAATAAGGAAATACGACTAGTAAAATACCCTATGCAGGCTGCAAATGTACTTCAAACTCATAAATACTTTACTACCCATTTCTAAAAGGAAAATACGAACTTAAAACATACAACTAGGGAACAAATCAAATTATTTTATTGAATATTTTTTGATTTGTTCTTTTTTCAAGTATAAATTATAAATTGAAATAGATATCATACACGAAAGAAAAAACGACAAGGCCCACTGGTGGCCGAGCCGGGAATCGAACCCGGGTCTTCAGCTTACGCGGCAGTGGGCCTTGTCGTTTTTTCTTTCGTGTATGATATCTATTTCAATTTATAACTTAAAACATGTTAGAATTATTACTTTACAAGAAGCTATAGTCTAATCGAAAGCTATTGAAGTACAACGAGCTAAAAAGAGAAGGGTTCTGTTTAAGTATTACTTCGTATAACTTTCTAAAACAATAATGAAAACCTATACGAGTAGTACCTAGTTTGAGTTAAAGATTTCTGAAGTCCCGTAAGTTTTATGATGCATGCAACTGCGTCGAAATATCGGGACCTCAATAAAAATCAAAACGGTAATCACGGTTTTTTTTTTAATTTTTTTTTTTTATATCCCGTTCAATTTAAGTCGTATGAAGCTTTAAAAACTTATTAAATCTTCAATGCGGATAAATTTTGGTCGCATCAAAATTTTCGATTTTCAAAACGAAGATTTCCTATGATTTTTTTAATACCCACACGTCCATCTGTATTTACGGTAATATCTCTTCAGAAGACTGCGAATATACCTAGTGTGAGATATTTGCAAGTCTATAGCATGTTTTATGTATGAGTTGGTTGACCTTTGCGAACCTTTGTGGAGAAATCTGTGTGCCTACTGAAATACTAGTTTTAGAGGCACAAGGAACTAACGTCTTATGCTTTTGTGTTGGTTATTTAGCACTAAACTGGTAGAATACGTTCACGTGCTTAGTTAAAGCGAGTTGGTTCTCTCGTCTCCACATGACAACACAGAACTTATGAAAAAATCTAGAATATAATGCCCCATTTTCATGTCACCTCAAAATACGTCACTGTAAAAAGTGCTGGATATCTTTTAGAAACAGTATCTATTTAAATATTAATATTTATATTACCTTAAAATTAACGACACATGATCTATCTATCAGTTCACGCCTGCTAAAATATAAACACGAAAGTCAATCGAAAATTAGATATAAATATGACGCGCATAAAAATTGGTCTTTGTCCTATTTATCTATCTCATAAAAATAGCCCAAAGCCCAACCCATATGTAATTAATATACTTCGGTTCTTTATTATAGAGTCATAACATAACATTTAAGCAGAACATTTCGTTACAAAACAAAGAAGACTGATCATCTGTCTGTATTCAACCAGTATAATGTGATATACCCTAAGTTCATACTTGGTTTGAAGCCTTCTCCTAGTGGCTTCATCTCTGTTAAAGCTTCTAAAGATGATTGGTAAAATGACCTTTAAGTTCTTACATCTTTCTGGTTAGTTACCTGTCATGCTACACCTAAACAAAGACAAGACATATGTAACTTAACTCCGTATAGACAGATAAAGTCTAAGAAAAAAACGTACCTCAAAACCATACCGAAAAAGGTACGGTGAAATGGCGATACACTTTTGGGGTACGCTCCTTTAGATAGCGCTAATATTAATATTTGACATTTTAACAAATATCAAGCTAAGAATATGGGCCAAATTGTCAAAACTGAGGTTCAAAAGTTTTAAGCATTTGTCGAGAGATGGCAGTCTATGCACTGTGATTAGGACCTACACATTTTACTTTGACAGTAACTCTCTATAATACTCGATCCTCTTTGACCTAAATAAAGGGTTTCAGTGTAGAATTTTCACGTATTCTGGTTAACAAGCTTGTATGCAATGAGAACAGGCCAGGCCCTACCACTTGATGCGTGAAACCCACTGAAGTGTGTCTAGTCTCTTAACAAAGGATTTGTAAAGTAACTAGACGAATGTGAACTTTATTCAGTCACATTTAAAGTTGGTATTTATGTTGTGATGAAGTGGTATGTTTGGTGAAGGTATGTCACTATGTGTTTGGGTATTAATATTATTGTCAATAAGAAATTAAATTTATTAAATAATATTTACAATAAAAAACTTTTTTTTTCCCCTATTTAGTACCTACTTATTATCTACTTGAAATTTTTTTAGAAGTTACTACATTCCATTCATTTGATTGATTGACATATGTTTGATTCATCAATTGTTCATTAATCAAAATAATTTTGTGAAATTTTTAAGAGGATGATAAAAATGAACCTTCCATGTAGGTATTTTCTTTAATAAGGGGTAAAAAGGGTCATAATGGTGAGTAAGCCCCAATCAAAAAAGGCTTCAAAAATTGCTAACAGTAATAATTGGTACCTATTTATGAAATGCACTATACTAAAGAAGTTACAGTCGGCCAAAAAAGTGGTTTATCACTTTTCGACAAGTGCTTCAAAATAGACTCGAAAAGTGGTAAACCACTTTCTTGGCCGACCATACTTTCAACACTTTCAGCGCAAAGTGCCACACTTTTAATACTACAGAAAATTAACCCATCTTGCAGGTTCTTAGCCATAAATCTGTTAAGTTAAAAAAGCCTACTCACCTACTATATTTTATCAATAAATGACATAATTAAATATAATTCAGACTACAAGAGATAACCTCATTAAAGATCACACCTCAGTTTGCAAAAGATAACACACATTCACAACACAACAAATTATCAGCCTTCTCCGGAATACTTAATATTTGACCCGTTCATTCATTCAAACTGTGTGTAAACTTGGGACCCAATTCAACTGGTCTACAACGGCAAATGATAAGTCATTGTGAATAGTAGTAATCTTTAGGCACTGGTTCCTCCAAAAACGATTAAGCTATTGGCAATAGAAACAAAAGATAGTCGCTCCCATGTAAATAAGAGAGAGAGAGAGATATTTATAGTTCAACACTTAACGACAAATTATAACTCGCTCGCACTATCATCACGTCTCTTTTATTTACACGGGGGACCTTTTATTCATTTCTATCGCGATAGCTCATTGCTTACCGCTTTTAGTGGGACCAGTGCCTTAGGCAGTTATATCACTAAGTACATAAACAGGTACTAGTGACTGATAAGCGTACTACACTCTCTGATAAAAGGGTGTAAGTTATTTAGGGCTCCTTTAAGGAGTGCCTTTTATAAAGTGTAGTAATAATAGTAAAGATAAGAGTATTTGCATATTTTAGGGCAAGTAAAGAGTGAATTTTAGGGTCGATTGTGGCAGAGTTTTGAATTCCGGGGTACCTAGCCAAAATCACAATCACTTATGCACCTTAAGCATATTGTAACTTGCTCTGATCTCTATTACGTTGTGGGGCGTTTTCCAAATTAAATCCCGAAAATCGAATTTCACCAGATCTGGACGTGTCTGGGCTCATTCTACTCAGAATCACGAGCTGATTCGATCCCGACGATAAATCAAAATCAAAATCAAAATCAAAATAATTTATTCAGCAAATAGGCCACAGGGGCACTTTTACACGTCACAAGTACATAGGTATTTAAAAAAATATTTAAAATTGAGTTAAAATTACAATTGATACTATTATATACTAATTCTAAGTTCTAACTAAAGTTAACTCTATACAATTAATTAGAGATGTAGAAGGTCTCTAAATGTCGAATTACAACCAAGAACTACACTAAATTTTAATATAAAAAGTACAAATACAAAAAAAAAAGTCTAAAATTACTTTAGAGGTGCAAATGACTCTAAATGTCACAACTAAAAATAAAATGTATATCTACTTAATCTAATTCTCCTTAGAGATGTATATGGTCTCCATGAGTCAAAATCATATATTTAAAATATTCACTAAAAGAAAGGAAACAAACGACAACCGAACAAAGTGTCCTAATTTAATAAAAATTAGAATTAAAGTTACTAAGTTATAACAGCCCCAGTAAGCTTAAACAGACCGGTCTTCACAGACGGCACCCGTTCACGAGTATGACGCGTATCTCAGCCATCGCCTCCCTCAACCTTTATTCGGGAAGGTGGCGACCCGATCAACGACGCCACCGAAGCAAAGACTTTTAAGTGTGCATGACATGTTCAAGCTGCCAGGCTAAATTAAATATTCAAATAATAAAACATAGCTGTAAGACACTATATTCTGTGCTCGTATGTTACAAAGGAAGGAAATATAGATTTATACAATAAAATTAAAGTAAGATAAACATTAAACACATAATCTTGGAGATGTATAAGGTCTCCAAGTGTCCACAACTAAACTTAAATAAAAACAATATAATCAGACGAGAATATGTTCTCATACGTCAATTGAACACTAGTATGCTTAATTACACAATGCAGAGAAAATGAAAAAATATATACGACTTCATTCATCTATTGACAAGCAACCACCTTAAAGGCATCCCTATCATCTATAAAATCCTTCACAGTGTAGTACGCCTTACATAACAACAAACGCTTAATGCGTGCCTTAAATTTGTCAAATGGCAAATCCACTATATCGGTTGGTACTTTGTTATAAAAACGTGTACAGTTCCCGACGAAAGACGTACCAACCTTACGGAGACGGTGGGCGGTCACAGCAAGTTTATGTTTGTTCCTTGTGTTATAGTTATGGATGTCACTGTTAAGCTTGAATTCGTGGATATTTTTCCGAACATACATAATATTTTCGTATATGTATTGAGAGGCAACGGTAAGAATGTTCACCTCTTTGAATTTTTCTCTTAAAGATGCTCGACCGCCCAATCCGTAGATTGAACGGACTGCTCGTTTTTGCAGCACAAAAATAGCCTGAATGTCTGCAGCTTTTCCCCATAACAGGATCCCATATGACATAACACTGTGGAAGTAGCTAAAGTATACCAGCCTGGCCGTCTCTACGTTTGTTAGTTGTCTGATTCGCCTTACTGCGTAAGCTGCAGAACTAAGTTTGCCAGCTAAAGTGGCTATATGTGCATGCCATTGCAGTTTTGAATCCAAAGTGACTCCAAGGAAAACCGTTCGATCTTCAAATTCCAGCGTTTCACCTTTCATTTGGATCTTACTGTTATTTACCTGCTTAACGTTCGGAAGCGCAAATCTGATGCACTTGGTTTTCTTGGCGTTTAGAAGTAAGTTATTCGCCGTAAACCAGTCTGTTATGCTAGACAGTGCATCGTTGATGTTATCGAAGCTGCTTTCCTTTCTGTCAACTTTGAATATAAGAGAAGTGTCGTCAGCAAATAACACTATATCATGTTTATCTTGCACTAGTTTCGGTAGATCATTAATGTATACTAAGAACAAGAAGGGACCGAGAATTGAACCTTGAGGCACTCCAAGTGCTACCGGTGAACCTGCTGATTGAGTCCCATTGATAACAACTCGCTGAGTTCTGTCGGAAAGGTACGATGAAACAAGGTCAAGGGCAGCAGCTTTAACCCCATAGTGGCTCAATTTTCTCTTTAAATTCTCGTGATCAACGCAATCAAAGGCCTTTGATAGATCACAGAAAATTCCAACAGCATCTTGAGCTCTTTCCCAGGCGTCAAAGATGTGTTTTAGAAGTACCACACCGGCATCAGTAGTTGAACGACCTCTGGTAAAACCAAATTGATTATTGTCAAGCAATTTATTTCTGTTAAAGTGAGACAACAGTTGATTAAGAATAAGCTTCTCAAAGACCTTACTTAGCGCTGGTAATATTGAAATAGGTCTAAAGTTGGTCGGGTCTGATTTCGTTCCTGATTTAAACAGCGGGATAATTTTGCTGTGTTTCATAATATCAGGAAAAATGCCAGTTTCAATACATCTGTTGAAAATCTCAGCTAAATAGGGTGCGATTGATTCTACTATTGAGTGTAATACTTTAACTGACAAGCCCCATAGATCTTCAGTTTTCTTTAAATTTAAAGATCTGAACGTTTTAATAACTATGGTCGGAGTAACATAAGAAAATGTGAATATTTCTGAACATTCTTCTACATTAGCTTGCAGCATTTCTTCAGCGACAATTGGCGATGAGTTAAGAGACTTTGTTGTCTCTGCCGGTATATTCGAGAAAAATCGCTCGAAGTGATCTGCAACTTCACGGTCGGAACTTACTAAAGTATCAGCAACTCGTAGGTTGTAGTGCCGTTCTTTTATTTTACGCTTTCCTGTTTCACTGCTGATCACTTGCCATGTAGTTTTAACTTTATCGCTGGAATTTAAGATCTTTTTGGATAAATAATCAGCTTTAGCGGCGACACACATCCTTTTAAAAGATTTCGAGAAATTCTTTACGTACTCTATAAATTCCGGCCTTTTATCAGTTGTTCGCAGATCATACAAATCATAGAGCCGGCGTCTCTTATCGTGAATATCCGGCGTAGCCCAGTCGCTAAATTTAACCTTGACCTTGCCCTGCATCTTCTTGGGGATGAAGCAGGCATCAAATTCCTTTTTTATACAGTTAAACAACTCAGAACTCAGACAGTCAGGGTTCTCTCGGTTACATGAAAGAAAAGGTAAGTTGTTCCTAATATTACGATTGAATGACTGTAAGCGCCTTTCGGAAATCAGTCTGCACACAGTGTCTTGTGGAATATCCTCTATCTTCCCGCCAAAAGAGGCTTTTAGTCCACAGTGGTCAGAACTCAAGGTGTTTATTACAGATTTACTAATCGCAATATCGTTACTGAAGATGTTGTCTATACATGTTGCACTGGTTGCCGTGATTCTAGTTGGTTCACAAAATAAATTTACTAAATTAAAAGATTTAAAGGTATTTAGTAACCTTCCACACAAAGGCGAATTTTCTAGCAAATTAATATTAAAATCGCCACATACAACTATAGTTTTCTGACTTCTAAAAACACGACTAAGGACTTCATCTATAACCGATTCAAATACATTATAGTCCGCCGATGGGGGCCTGTACACGCATACAACAATAAATCGTTCCAACTCGACACAAGAAAGTTCTATAACGCGTTCTACAGACAAGTCAACAATGTCTCTACGCTCTTTACTTTTTATACTATGTTTAACCATTATCAATGACCCGCCGCGAATGCAGGATCTTCTGAAGAAATAACTAACTATACTATGATTATTGTAATTAAACATAAATTCATGCCCTTTAAGCCAGTGCTCGGTTATACAGAGAATGTCAATATTCGAGGACTGTAAAAACAAATCTATTTCGAGTTCCTTGCTGGCAAAGCCTTGAATATTCTGGTGAACTAAATTTAATAACTCGGTTTCACTAAGCATACTAGCATCAATACGAGCAGAGCCGGCCGGTGCAGACGTTGTCGTAGCGGTTAGTTTAAATACAAATCACCAGGCGACTCCGTCTCGGAACCCACGCTACCGAGACATAAGGAGCTACGCGAAGTAAAACTACTAGACGCCGCCCTAGATACGACGGAGTCCTCAATATTATATGCTAACAGGTTAGCACAATCCACAAGACATCTTTTCGGTAGGTAGGTTCTGTTACAGGGCATTACAAAATCATATATAAATTTATTCGTATCAAAATACGAAATCGTACTACTATATACTGAGAGATTGTACAACAAAGAATTATAATGGTAAACTCTCTTATTCACCTTTCTCGACCTTCTGTATGGGAGCGCACACATAATTATTTTCCCTACCTCTCCCCGATCGAGCGCCGACAGAGTAGCGGACAAATTTAAAATATCGCGTTTAGTACAGTCTAAACTGTTCCCTACAAAAACTATAAGCGTCGAATCGCGGTCAAACTCGCCTGCAGAGATGCACTCGACCAAACTCGCGACGGTGGCCCCCGGGTGACAGTGGTTGATGACGCGCCGGTGGAGGCGCTCCGCCAGCAGCGCGCCCAGCCCGGCGCCCGCCTCGTCGCTGTACAGCACGGCGCGGGCGCGGGCGGCGCGCGGCGGCGGCGGGGAGCACGCCGCGGCGGCGGCCGGGGGCGGCGGGGAGGATGGCGGCGCGAGGCGGGGCGACGGCGGCAAGACGAGGGGTGGCGGCGCCGGAGCGGGCGAGACATAGGTCAGCAGCGCCAGAGCCAGCGTAGCTAGGCTGGGCGGCGACGAGGCCGGCGAGACGAGGGCCGGCGGCGATGGAGCCGGCCCGGCGATGGACGGTCGCGATGGAACCCGCTCGACGACGCCCGGCGGTGACGATGGCGGTTGAGCCGGTACTGGCGCAGGATCCCCGAAGCTCGAGACGGGGTGAAGGTCTCTGCTGGGCTCGAGCGCGGGGCTCGGGCGCGACGCGAACAGCGCTCGCAGCGCGGGCGATCCCGGCGCGGCTAGGACGGCACGCAGCGCGGGCGAACTCGGCGCGGCGGGGCGCGTCGGTGGCCGTGGTGACTCGAAGCTCAGGTTGTAGCCGCTGCCCGGTTCTAGAACATTATTCATAAAGGCTATGTACTCCTGTAAAGCTTTACTTGACAATTCATCCCTATTAGTTAAGTCTATCAACTTTAATTCTAATTTTTTTAATTCATCGGAGCGGAGATTCAGCTCCTCAGTTGTCCTGTCTAGTTGATATTGACAGTTTAAAAGTTCCTCGCTGAGGGAAACACTTTTACATTTAGATTGCACTGTCTTAAACAGTGAAGTATGACGTTTCAGCAAAAGCTTTGATTTCTTAATGAATCTGTTCAATTTCAAGTATTTTTTAATTTTATTGTTACCTTTCAATGTAACTCTAACATCACTGTGGTCCTCAAATTGCACAGAATTTTTAATATCTAAAGTTTCTATTATTGGAGAGGACACTGTACTATCAAGAACTAAATCTACATCAAAACTATTTAATTCAGCAAAAATACTCATATTATTGTCAGCGGGCACGGGGTTGCCGGAGCAATACTTGCAAATATGTTTTGATTCCGACTCCTCCAGTTGCTGTTGCAAGTCCCGGACGCGTTGTAACGCCAGCTCGTGTATATCCTGGCATTGCTGGAACCGGTTGACAATGGCCTGCAGTTCATCGCGCTGCCCTTGCAAGTCTTCATACTCAATGTCTTGGTTGGCGAGTTGATTTTTTAGTGTTGTGTTTGTTCTTACAACACGCTCAATCTCCTGTTCACTCTCTTCTTGTTCTTGAAGGAGCTTTTTGTTCAGCTCGTTGGCTGTTTTGTCTGTTATAAAAAAAAGTGTCCTAATATTTTTTCCTTTTACGTCACGATTTTAGTATGAACTTACTACGAGCGTGACGTATTGGAAACTCGAATTTTGTATGGAAAATTTGGGACACATTTTTTTATCGTCGGGATCGAATTAGCTCGTGATTCTGAGTAGAATGAGCCCAAACACGTGCAGATCAGGTGTAATTCGATTTTCGGGATTTAATTTGGAAAACGCCCTGTGGCACAAGAGAGACAGACTTAGAGATGTGTCAATGCGAGTGAAAGATATGAATAAATTTTTTCACCTAAGTGTTTTGCGCATCTCTTATTACGATCACCAAAGTGTTTTGCGCATCTCTTATTACGATCACCAAAGTGTTTTGCGCATCTCTTATTACGATCACCATGTAGCATCAACAATTGTGACTTAAGCTAGGTCAGCTGCTTTTGAGTCATTGAACAGAAGTATTTTTTTTATATACCACGTCGGTGGCAAACAGGTATACAGCCCGCCTGATGGAAAGCGGTCACCGTAACCTATGGACGCAACTCAAGGGGTGTCACGTGCGCGTTGCCGACCCATTAGAAACTTGTACACTCCTTATGTATGAGCCAAATAAGTGAACATTTTCGTTATCTGCCGCTGCATCAGTTCCATGTCTTACAATTTTATTAGGGAAATTATGAGCCATGCCCACCCATTAACATAGGTCACATTTGGTTTTTAGACATTATGTTAAAGTATTAGCTGGTCTGATTATATAAAAATTCAAATTATGAATTCTGGATTATTGTTGGTTGATTTTTATGGTATTTTTTTCAGGATGCCTGGTAATATTTTCTTGTACACATTGTTAAACTAAAAATACAGTCAACCAACTAAAATCTATCTAGTTGGCTTTATTTAATTTTTTTATTGTTATTCAACTTTTTTAAACTTTAAAAAGAACATGCTTAAAGTTGCACTTTAATAAATTAATCAATAGTAAGTTCCAGGTAACTTTGTAACCCATAAACATTCAAATTCCTTCTTCATGATTTATTTCATTAAAAAAAACAATGACTATTAAGACAAAGCCACATTAGTAATAGCAAAAAAGTGCCCCCAGATAATCCTATCACAGGATTTAAATACTAATGTATCTTAGCAACGTCGCTTGCGAATCTAAAGGCCGCGAAACAGTAAAAAAAACTCCTACTCGAAAATTAATTACTTCCTAGATCTATAGCTACTGATTTTAGAAACCACGCCGCTTATTTAGGTATTATAGAGTATCTAAGCCGAAATAAGAGCTCCACATGCACAAAACTACAAGGTTGGCTTTAGTATCGAATTTCAAATCCGCTTCAACGATGTGAGCTGCCGTAATACGAATGAAATGTTTGGATTTCAACTCGTAGATATACCTAACCTAAATAATATCACATAACATTGAAATAGTATTTATTGATATAAAAATAGATAATACAATTAAGTTTAATAAGATTTAACTAGTCGCTTAAAACAATAAAGGTAAACTACAACGAATTAATTGGATAAAAACATAATTGAAGGAATGGCGGGCGGCGGCAATGGCGTACGATAGTTTTTTTGTTGTAAATTAGTAAAAAGCAATAAAATACTCACGGTTTTCACTGTAAACAATCCACTAACACAATTCTTACAACACTGAAATCGTTATCACCAAAATAGGCGCGTAATTATCAAACAAAATTAATAATTCTTGAGAAAGCGTCTCCTAACCGCATCGTTCAACGAAACAGTAAGTGTTGCCATGAGATGAGAATTTCTACTACTACGACAGAGTGAAGTGACAACTTCATAACAAATGTGATGTATTATTGTGTATTAAAATTATATTAGTATAAGATGGCTTGACATTCTTTTTTATGTAGAAGATGTGCATTGCATAATTATGCCCATTTCACAAATTTAGACAAATTATATATTAGACGTTAAGAACTTCATTTTAATTACAAAATTTCCTATGGCAACATTATTTATTGCCAGAGTTAAAGTATTTACCTAAAACATGGGAGTCATCAATATTTGTGCTTGTGCACGAGTGCCACGACCACAAACTACTAAGAAGATACTACGTGCACGACAAAACATCCCACTTTGTCGATATGGAGTTACGACTAGTTCCTAACATTACGGAACATAAGCTATCTTTTGGTGAAAAAATCATGCCTCTAGGTGCTCTAGGTTTTTTTTTAATTCTTCAAGTTTGCAAAAGTGAAAAACCGAGAATTGAGAAAACGTTGGTTAAAGTATGTGATGGTAAAAAAAAACACACTTGTAGTGTGAAGTTATGGAGTGGTGGGTATCAAATTAATCGTCATACTTTAGGGATTTCTAAACTACCTAAATCATGTATGTAATCATAATAGTTTTAATGTTACGGAGACTTAAACATAAAAACAAAACAAAAATATCTAAACGTGAATATGTCTATTTTTTCCAAATTTATAGCACAACATGCCGTTTTATCATTAAAGTTGTATTTATAAATGTATTCTCATGCTAAAAAAAGTAGAAATAATTCTATGGATGCCCTTAGTTAGTCATTAAATTAAAAAGTTAATAAAAATATAATTGAAAATTATACTATAAAAAAATACAAATTACCTATGTATATCAATTTAAAACATAATTATGATTACTTAAAAACACACTGATCAAGCATAAAAAGTATGAAAACATCAAATATTAAGTACTTTTTTATGCAAATAAAGTTTAGTGATTTTCTGTAGGAAGCGTCTCACTTTGTCGGTTTACTAAACTTTAGTGCTTGTTCAGTGAAATACATGTGTGTGGTATATTAAATAAAGGTTTTTTATTATTAACATAATAGTCATTGATACTAATGTCGTTTGTTTGATCTACTTTTACCGAATTTGAACTGAATTTATTTTCGACTTAAGTTTAGTGACCCACTTTGTCGGTCTAGTAGCCACACGCTGAGAGTTTAGTATCCATGAAAATGTTTCTGATAATAATATATTTTTAATTAATAAGAGTTTTTTAAAGTCTATACAGTATACTCTATAATAGGTATTAGGGTATTATTCATATCGAAATAGACGAAATATAACTGTTTATTATTCTGTATTTATTTTGATGGGATTTTGTGACCAGATTCTATGATAAAGTAAAGTGTTATTGTCGAGACAGTTTTTGGATTTTTTCATAAAGGACTTAGTGTTTTCACTTTTGCGTTTTCTAATAACATCGCGAAGGTTTACGGGAGTCTTTCAAATAGGACGTAAGTAGATTTATTACAATTATTTAAAGCACCCCCCCCCCCCCCCCTCCAACACCATAGTCAGCAAAAGTAAGCATAGCTCTTACCCGATCCCCATGCTTATGTAAACATATTACGTAATCATCATCTAGACCCCACCCCCCTACCTCCCATGTTAAAAATAAGCAAAGCAAAAAACCCCCACCCCTCCATGCTTACTTAATACCTGAACGGCCCCACAGCTCAGCCCAGAGCCACTAGTATGTAATAAGTTATATTTTTGTCTGAAGGGATCCATATAACTATTTCTGTCTTTTTAGCTTCAGAGTACTGTTTGTATTAAAATTGCCAAGGTCACATACATGATTTTTACTAATTTGAAATCCTTAAAGTGTGGCGATTTATTTGATACCCATCACTCCATAACTTCAAAGTACAAGTGTGTTTTTTGCCGTCCCAAAGTAAAGCAGTTGTCGCTTTTTCACTTTTGCAATATTTGAATACATTAAAAAAATAACTATTGGGCGTACAGACATAATTCTTTCACCAAAAGATAGCCTAAGTTTTGTTATATTACAACTACTCATTGAAAAAGTAAGAACTTTTCCCTAAAACAGTCAACAAGTATGATATCCACGGTTTTGTATGTAACCGATAAAGTGGGAGGGTCGGCACTAAACTTTGAGGCCCTGAAAAGGTGCTAAAATTTGACATTTATGCACCGGCATCAAAATAATAACTTTATTAGTCTTATTAATCAGTTTTTATTGAAAACCGATTTTCGGTAGGTTTTGCCATATTTCACTAAACTGCCCATAGCTCCGTAACTAGAACCACAGAATATATAATAGTACAAGTACAGAAGGCCCACTGCTTTGATGTCCACGAAATGCCGCCTTTTTAAATGCCTACAAAATTCTAACAATGAAACGAGCCGCACGTGCGCAGCGTGGGATGATAGGGTTGCCTATGGATTAAAACGAATTAATTCTCAGATAAAATGTTATACTATATATTCAAGTCTTGGGTACTTTCTAGGTATATATACAGTATTTATATATTTCTCTTTAAGCCTTCAGCATCATAAGCCTTATTGAACTTTTCCGTGGGACTTAATCAATAAGATCAGTGTAAGATTGTCCTATTTTATTCATGATGTCTATTTAACTATGCATTATTAGCCATTCCACACGTGGACATCGCATATGAACCTTAAAAAAACTCGCGACGTAAAGTAACAATAGAAAGAGCGAACGTGCGTTCCGTGAGAACACGCGCCACCCTTGATTAGGCCGCGAACTCGCGGCCGCCAGCATGTACTTGTAGCGCGGCGATACAATCGCAGAGTGAGCCGTCCCTGCTAAAACCGACAAAGTGGGACGTTTTACTAAACTCACTCACATTTTTATAACATTCAATAAGACACAAGAAAGCAATTTCCTCTTTTGCACGTGTTTTGTACGTTTTTTTCATTACATAAGGCCCTTTGAAATGTTGACATACTTATTAGGCATATACTGCTTTTCGCAGTTGTTTAATCAAGTGGCACCGTATGTATGTACTTTAAAATAATGTTTTTTTAAATCATGACAGTTTACCTAGTATGCTTGTTTTAAAGTTGGATTTTTAAAATCGTTCAAAAGATTGTGAATCAGGTTATTTCCAATACGGCAGTTTGTTGAATTTTAACTTGCTGAATGGTTTACTCACCCATCTATATTTAAAATCAGGAACAAATCATTTTTTTATTTATATTCCTATAAATTAAAAACTGAAATAGGTACCATAGGCACCAAGCGACCAAGGCGGGAATCGAACACGTGTTTTCAACCTCTACACCACCCCGCCATCGCCGGGGTTGCCAATCCCATCGAAAATTCTCTGGTGTAGATTATGCCTTAAGTCCAGGCGCCTTTGATCAACTCAAAGGGCGAGTAATGTGTGCTTGCATTGCACCTCCTACACGCATACTTTACAATCTTTACATGATTACTTATAGCGAGAGAGTTAATGGGATATCCGTACAAGGATCCATGTTACCATTTCATGTGTACTTGAAAGCAAATAAATGATTAGCATTTCATGTGTACTTGAAAGCAAATAAATAAATATGTCTAATGCTGCCATCTATCGAACTAAGGAACAAATCCAATTATTTTATTAAATGTTGTAGTATTAGTTAGTCTTTTTTTTAATTTAATAAACAAAAAATAGTAAATTTAAATAATAAACTATGTACCTATAAAACATAATATTTAAACCTAATAAGTGTCTCCACCCTGCATCGTAACCGGCTCAAAAGTCCCCATAATGCCAGCAGCATTCTCTCGCTGCATTGCGATGGAGATCTGGTGAACCAGGTACGATCCATAGCGGGGAGCACAGCCCCTCTCTCGAAGACGCCTCCCCAGCTCAGGCGGCGACCCTCAGAGCCCCAGGGCCCCGCCGTCTCAATTGCCACTGGCACAAACTCATAGTTTGATTCCAGGGTGGAGTAATTCGTTTGCTTTAGCTTGGCGGTGCGGCGGATTCCACTGCCAAGCCAGCACACCCAGAAGTTTGCCTCAAGTGGGACGCGGCAAATGTGCTTACACAAGTCGCGTCCCACAAGAGACAAGTCTTTTTATATTTAACTTCGGAAAACTGAAAAATTTCAAAGTTTTTTTTTTGCAAGCAGATACTTAAAATACGGTAGTGAGTAGTTCGCTCGTGTTTTAATTTAAATTTTTAATCTGCCGGGGAAAATACGTTTAGAGAGTGGCAACATTTTTTAGCTGTCAAAATAAACGTGTTTGGCAGGTCTACTGTCAAAACTGTCAGAGAACCATGCGGTTATAAAGTTTTGCGAATTACACAAAACTTTGGACAAAGCATTGAATTAAATGGTGCACAGTGACGATGGATTACGTTGTAGGCAATGTAGCTGCCTTAATAGCTGGTAACGTGACGCCAAACCGCCCTAAACTCTCCAAAAGGGCCTTAACTCCGATAAAGCATATGCCTTCTCCGAATGTAACACCTAAAAGCGAATTAGTTGACGATAGATCCATATTTCTGTCGCCCTCGGTACAGAAGAAGAAGGCTATAGTCAAGAAGAGTCCTAAGAGAATATTCCAGAACCCGGACTTGGATGTTACTAACGAAAATGAAGGTAATACAAGTACTACCAGTCCTAAGGCGGATAAAGTTAAAAAACACCTAAAGGGTGAGTTAGATGCTACTGTTAGTCCTAAGAATAACTCTAAAGCAGCTAAAACATCGGAGAAACAAGAATCGCCTAAGAAAAAGGCTGTAAATAGTGATATGAATAATTCAATTGGAGATAATGTTAATCCTAATGAATTGACGCCTAAAAAGAACAAAAAGAAACGCAATTCAATTACTGAGAATAGAAGTGTCACTGAAAGCGTAAAAACAAATCAGTCTGAAGGAACACCGAAGAAAAATAAAAAGAAAAGAAACTCAACTTCAGAGGTTGGTCAAAATGTTGCAGAATCACCTAAAAAGAATAAAACACAAAATAAAGAAAATGTACAAAATGACACTGCCACCAATAAAGATGCAGAAACTGTTAAATCTCCAAAAAAGAAGAAGAAAAATAAAAAGAAACCACAAAATACAGAAGTAGAAAAAAGTGAAAATACTGTAAATAATGTTAATACTGCTGAAGGTAGTGAACCCAATGAAACTGAAGATATTCAACCCAAAGAAACAAAAGCAACCAATCCTAAAAAGAAGAACAAAAAACGGAAGCATCAACAAACCAATGAAAATTCAGAAGAAAATGATGGTAAACCTACAAAAACTAAAAAGATAAAAGTGAACCCAAATGCCATAACTGACAAAGACTCAGATTCAGAACATGAGTCAGATAACGAAATTGAATCTGAAACAGAGGAAAGTAATAAAGAAGTGCTTGAGAAATCAGCAGAGCCGGAAGAAGCCAGTTCTGATGAAGAAGATACTCCGACACCAAAGAAAAAAGAGAAAGTGGAAGAAAAAGAGACAGGGAAAGTAAGGGAGGTGAATACAGAGGACGAAATTAAGAGGACATTGTTTGTTGGCAATGTGCCCTTCAGTAAGAAGTGTAAAAAAGAGATAAAGAAGATTTTTAGCAAATATGGACAGATTGAGAGTGTTAGGTAAAAACATTAAATTTGATGTACAGTAGATTTTACAAAAATGCATGCCCACTATGATTTGTTTTTGTCACTTAGTGGATATGCACTTTTGCAGCTATTTTATGATTTTTATGTCCTTTCTGAGTATAAATTCTGCATTCGACATTCCCTGATTTTCTGGTCTGAATAGAAGTATTTTTTTCTATATCATCTATGCATTGGAGACTTGTTTTTGACAAATATTGTTTGAATCATTTACATGATCATATTTTCATGTATTTTTTTTTTGGTCCGGTAAAAATAAAAGTCATCCAAAATAGCCTAAGCTTACTGGAAATTTTGATGATCAAATTTTTTCTAACTATGCAAAAGCTGTATTAAATATTTCAACTATCCATTTCAGGATCCGCACAGTGCCAGTGAAGGACCCCAGCGTGACCCCAAAGCTGGCTGTGATCAAGCAGGAGCTTCATCCAGAAAGGAGCACTGTCAATGTCTATGTTAAGTTCACCAACCCACAGTGTGTTGATCAGGTAAAATTACTTTGAGAATAAAATTGGGCTCAGAAAATTTTGTTTTTAGCATTGAGCAGCTTAAGTGTGGTGTTCAAACAACTTGAAACTTTTAAATATTATTTTATATCCACCAGTCTCTTTATTACAAGGTTACAGTGCTTATCCTAAATTATTAATGTTCATGGGATCAAACTATTGCAACTTCAGGCAATCTGATATGTATATCTTTTTAGGGTGCAATCAGGTAAGTGCCAATATGAAGAGAAGAATGTTGACCTCTTTTTGGAAAATTCATTTTTAACCCCTGATGCAAAAATGATGGGGTGTTATAAGTTTGACGTGTCTGTCTGTGTGTGTGTCTGTCTGTTTGTCTGTCTGTCTGTATGTGTGTCTGTGGCACGTAGCTCCCGAACGGATGAACCTATTTCGATTAAGTTTTTTTTTTGTTTGAAAGCTGAGTTAGTCGGGAGTGTTCTTAGCCATGTTTTATGAAAATCGGTCCACTATGTCGCGGTCAGGGGTTTTTCAAAATTTTAATTTTGTGGTTAGGTTATTGATTATTGATACTTATGTGTTTACACCTATAAAATTAATAACTTAGCCAAACCTGTAGAAGATTACCCAAATTGTAAAAGTATAGTTTCAGTAACAAAATATGCTAGTTTTGTAAGTAGAAACTATTTGTCTTATGTTCGGTCTATATTTGTTTATCTTCTTCTAACTTAAGAGCTGTGCTCTTGTCGGTGGAGCAATCTCCAACTCGTGCGGTCTTCTGCCAGCTCCTTCACCTTCTGATACGACATGACCTGAACCTTTTCTTTAATTTGGGTGAAGTAGTAAACATCGTAGAAGGATTTGTTTATACATGTGTATTATTTTTCGCAGTTTTTTTCCCAACAATAGATGTCTTTTTTTCAGGCGTTAGCAGAGAACAACACAGTCCTAAACAACAACCACCTCCGCGTGACCCGGAGCGGCAGCACCGGCGCGGAGCACGACCCGAGACACTCTGTGTTCGTTGGCAACATTCCCTTCGCTTTGGAAGATGAGGGGTTGAGAGAGAAGTTTGAGAAGTGCGGAGAGATTGAGTCGGTCAGGATTGTGCGGGATAAGAAGACGAATGCTGGAAAAGGTGAGATTTTTTTTGTAATTTAGAGTATTTTTTAAATAATATAGTGCACATGGCTTGAGTTGCTCCATGTTCGTCGGCAACATTCGCTTCGCTTTGGAAGATGAGGGGTTGAGAGAGAAGTTTTTGGTGGTAGGTTGTGGTGGTGGTGGCTTTCGGTGGTAGTAATAATGCCAACTAAGTTTTCTGCAAAATTACCATTCGACCGAATGTTTTTCTGCGAAACATGTTATACGAAGTGTGTTTCTGGCCAAAATTATTCTGCCAGATGAGGGTAACCCATTCCCGTGGCACCTAATTCGTGGTTCTCGCATTTTGTTTTGAATAAGGGTTAACAGGAAAAGTAAATCATTCACGGTAATAAATATGTGTTCGCGTGCAGAACTATTTGGAACAGCTGACTGAGGGCCGTCATCTTGCCGTGCAAACTGTGACTTATTGTGCCATAATACGTCCTAGACGTCACTTCTTATCTAACCGCGTAGTGAGAGTGTGGAACAGTTTGCCCGAAACCGTAATCAGTGCACCTACAGTGAACTCTTTTAAAAACAGGCTCGAAAAATATTTATTGAATTGACAAAACACAAGTGCATCAGGACATTGACGTGCACGTATCAGCTTTAAGCTGCCTGTGCATTAGCAAATAATAAATATAGTTATTTGTTATACAAGAGTAGTCAAATTAAAATACATTTGCACCCGAGTGTAACACAATACTTTCCCCCTCACTATAGCGAGGAAAGTACAATGCAAAAAACGCGTTTATCACTGCTTCCAGTAGTTCCACAGGTGGTAAAACATCTTCATCACTAGATTAACCCACTTTTATCAATTTTAAAGCAGAAAATTTGCCTCTATTAAAGGTCAGATAACTTTATCCACTAGTGGATAAAATGCTTTTTTAGCCGCTGGTATTAAAGGACAAAACACGTGTTTCCGAGCTAGTGAGGGGAAAAATAAATAATATGCTTCTAGAGAATTTAATTGAAATGATTTATTTATTTACAGGTTTCGGTTACGTCAACTTCACGTCAAAAGATGGCGTGGAACTAGCACTCGCTTTAACAGACGAAGATCTTACCATCAAGAACAGAATCATGAGGGTCAAGAGGTGTACGCAGGTCACACAAAGACAGGCGCAGAAGGGAAATAACAGGTAGGTTTCAACCTTAACGCTAAGTAATAATCTAATTTAAATTAGAAGGTTTTAATTTAGACATTTTAGACTTATAGAAACCGCAGTACCAAAGTCGTGCGTTGCAAAGCAAATGTCACCATTTCAGCCGAGGCAAAATGATTTCTTAATATCCATGACTTTCCTAGGCCTCGACTCGCGACCGTCAGACCTCGTGAAATTTTGTAAGCAGGTTGAAACATTTTTTTTTCTTGATTTATTGGTAATCGACAGAGATTTATGTCCGTTTATGCTTGCGAGGACTACAATTCAAATAACCAAAATTATGTATCATGATTCATTTTTATTTTTTTTTGTTTTTTTTTCTCATGAATGTCGAACCGAAGCACTAAAATAATAATATAGTGATAGTGACACTAATAACATGAGTTTTTTTACAGGCCAGGTTTCCAAGGAAAGAAACTCAGTCAAGGTGACAGGCAAAGGAATCAAACGCCAGGCAAATTCAACCAAGGACGTAACCAAGGGTTCCAGGGAAATAGGGGAGGGAACTTCCAAAATAGGGGTGGGAATTTCCAAAATAAAAGTGAGAATTTCCAGAATAAGGGTGGTAACTTCCAGAATAAGGGTGGTAACTTCCAGAATAAGGGTGGGAATTTCCAAAATAAAGGTGGCAATTTCCAAGGGAGGGGCGGAAATTTTGGAAAACAGAATGATGGCGAGAAGGTTGGGGCTGAGAGAAGGTTAATGAATAAGAGAAAGAGTCAGGTTTGTGTTATTTCTCCTTAATTTTAAATGTAATTTTAGTGTTATGCCTATGTAAATTTCGTGATTTTTCTCACTTGATGGTCTCACCGGAAGACTAGCGCTGGAAGTCGCCAGCAATATGCTGGTGAGGCCATTTCGTGGCGCTTAATTACTTTTATATTTTATGTCAGTGTAAAATTGTTTATTATCTGTGTGCTTTCGAATAAAAAACATTATATCCTAAATCTTTGACAGACAATTCCATCTAAGTAAGGTTGCTTATCTGTCTCTTTTAGTCATATCAATTGGTGACAAATTGGATTGTGTCAATCAGACTATTTCTTGTAATATAAACGCGTTCACCTACACTAGCTTAGACTTTGTGCTAGGAACGCGCCTCTTTCATATATTTGATCGCCAGGGTCCGAGGTGTGACAGATTTTCAGATTTCGATCTTTATTGGTAAAAAATTATACATTTTTACAAGTCATAAATTAAAAAAGCAACATGCATTTCTAATTAATTTCCGTCCGTGTAGCTTTGTATTTGTTTAAAAGTATTACGTAATTTGCGCGTATTCTATTCCTCACAAAGTTTGTACTTACAATAAACTAGCTTTTGCCCGCGACTTCGCTCGCGTTAGAAAGATACAAAAAGTAGCCTATGTCACTCTCAAAGTCTCCATCCCTTCAACTATCTCTACTTAAGAAATCACGACAATTCGTCGCTCCGTTTTGCCGTGAAGGACGGACAAACAAACAGGCACACACACTTTCCCATTTATAATATTAATATGGATAATTTCGTACTTACAGTATATTCCAATATTCTCAGGAGGGAGGTGACGGTCCCCGCGACGATCAGCCACGAGAGAAGAAACCTAGGAAGGAGTTCGTAGGAATGACTGCAGAGAAAAAAAAGGTAAGGAACCTTTTCAGATAAAAGCCACGGAGCAGAGCCAGTCAGCCCTTTGTCACATGAAAATTGCGCATTGTAAGCAATTTTTATCATACAACTAAAACGAAGTACAGTGCCGTAATTTGTGACTTTACAGAACGCGTATATTCTTTTAAGTAAGCGTAAGCGACGTATATTCTTTTTTAGAATTATACATTTATTTTGTACAATATTACGATGAAACATAGTACTAAAAAGTTGTAAAAAAGAGAATTTTATCATGCAATTTATGCTATAAAGAAAAAAATCTATAATAAAAAAAAAATGAGGCTAATGTTTTTCGTCGTTAGCACACCTACTACAAGATTACCTGAAGTAGTGACGTGGAAACCAATAACAAATATAAAAAAAGTTCTACGGAAAAAAAACATGAATGTGAATGTGTTTTTATATCAAACAAAACTTAATGCATAAATAAGGTTTCGAATTGTGATGTTACCAGAAAATGACCTCAAGATTTTAAATTATTATGCAGCCATAATTTTTGTGTTCTGAAGAAATGAACCATAATAAGCGTATGGATATTACTTAATATTGGTGAGCAATACCTACGAGTATATACATACTTACTTATCATAGTACTCGTACCTGTAGTTTTATTTTCAAATATCTTAAGATTTATGTATTCGAATTTTCTAGAGACAAAACCCATTTATTCCATTTTAATAATTATAAAACTCCCGTGAGACTTACTTTTTTAAAGTTGAAATAATTGTGTTTTTTTTTTATATACTACATCGGTGGCAAACAAGCAAACGGCCCGCCTGACGGAAAGCGGTCACCGTAACCTATGGACGCCTGCAACTCGAGTAGCGTCACATGCGCGTTGCTAACCCATTAGATACTTGTACACTCCCTTTTCCATACCTTTTTTCGATTAAATTTCATTTTCACTAGCTTCTTGGCGCCCAGTGTACTTTCTGAAGTACATTTGGTTTCAATGGAATTTTAACTTTAATTTTCCGAACAAATGAAATTGAATTCAATCTCAAGTATAATAAGAATCACAATTCCCTAGCAAAAATTTTGTATGGTGGGCGCTACGAGGCTAGCCGGTTCCACACTGGACTGTTTTGAACAGCTGACCGCGGGCCGCCATCTTGGACGTTTTCTGAGGCGTGCGGCCAGTGTGGACCCGGCTATTCATACTCGTACAATAATATTGTTTCCATGAATATATTTCGTACACTGGGCGGCAAAAAGTTATAATATTACTGTTTTCCTTTGTAGGTATCTAACTTTGAAATACTTTTGTCCACAGAAACGCAAGTTTGACAAGGGACAGAAGAAAAAGAAGGCTCTAAGCGAGATTTTAACGAAGTAATTTGTGAGCGTCAGGACCCCTGGACCACTACAGATATTTGATGTTTAGTACATTCTAAAATTTAGTACCTATTTGATACTATTTGGTACCTGAGTACATATATTTGGTACCTCCACTGATATCGAAAAATCGAGCGAATAAAGTGGCCAGACATTCTGACGTCAGGATGTCTGGACCATTTTTGGTTTACATAGTTCTAGACAACACTACTAATTGATATCTTAGTCAATATTTACTACCTATTTGGTACCTGTCAATATATTTTTTTCAAATTTTTTGGCATACCAGAAAAAAGTTATGACGGAATTTAAAGTTGTGAGCCCGGCCGTGCCATTGAAGTATGTAGCGCCTGTTTTGACACTGTTTTGTTATTTTTATATTTCGACTATATTAATGCCACTAGTCAGTAGAGATGATGTGCGAGTGCCTAAAAATAAATTCCTATTTAAGTTGACGCGCAGGAGGGCAGGCGGATTTGCCTCTATTCTTTGGACATGCGCTACATACTTCAACGCCACGGGCCCACGGCTGGGCTCACAACTTTAAATTCCATCATAACTTTTTTCTATTACGCCAAAAAAATTTGAAAACAATATATTGACAGGTACCAAATAGGTAGTAAATATTGACTAAGATATCAATTAGTAGTGTTGTCTAGAACTATGTAAACCAAAAATGGTCCAGACATCCTGACGTCAGAATGTCTGGCCACTTTATTCGCTCGATTTTTCGATATCAGTGGAGGTACCAAATATATGTACTCAGGTACCAAATAGTATCAAATAGGTAGGTACTAAATTTTAGAATGTACTAAACATCAAATATCTGTAGTGGTCCAGGGGTCCTGACGCTCACAGTAATTTTATTTTAAATGAGTCATTCGATGTTAATATTGTGTCAATAAAATTGTTCGCTTTTATTTGTTTTATCTTTTATTTTAAGTGAAGTGATCCGATGGTTAATTCTAAATATTTAACATTTCAGGAATAAGCGTTTTCCCATTTTGAATTCCGGCAACGCAATCCCAAATTTATTGTCCCTCCTTGTCGTTACTTAGGTACCGAAAATGTATAGAAATCTGGTAGGTAACAAAAAAAGGAAAGTTTCATACAAATCATTGTAACATATTGGGAAGTCTAGTAGTTATCTGCTTAGATCTTGTTCAGCATCATAAACTTAAACCATTGGTACCTATCTATCAAATGTACAATCTTTATGAGTATTGCTCAATTTGTCTTATAAACGACGGGAAGAATAAAACAAACAACCAGTGTATTTGGTACGGTATAATTGTATATTTAATCATTACAAAAATGTCAATGTTAGCAAAAATAATCACAGTCTGCCACTTTACACGTATTTCTAGTCATGAAGCCGGTACAAAACAAGCGCTTAACCTAAACCGTCTCATATTTAAAAAAAAAACTAAAATTTTCAACACATGCAATACCACACAACTGTCAAAACCTGCTAAGAAATGGCGGCAGACGTCTCAACTGTCAAAATCACTTTTTTTTCTAATAGTTGACACATCGGCTTCCAAGTCAATACAAAATGTTAAACTATCTTACTGTACAACTAAAACTAAGATTACATTTATAATTCACACTGTAAAGCTATCATTGTCCATGTCAAATTTTAAACTGTTTTTTAATGTTTCAAAGATGGCGCATGGCGTTAAAAGCAAGAATAAATAGATCCAATCCTTGGGGTACAATCACTATGTCTATGGCACCATCTTAAGCTATTGGTAACTTTTAATCAGGTATCAACAGAAGTCCTTAGTAAGCCCATAACGCCCCCTCGACACGATCGAACATTCACCATCGTCCGATCGTCTGAAGGAACCGTAAACCCCTCAAGCGAGACTAACTTATTATTGCTAACATTCCCGAAAACCTAGAGTACCTACGTACTTATCGATAAATTATAAATACAATACTAATATTTACATTTGACTAACAGTCATTCGCTATGGACTAAGTCAGTTTGTTCGGATTGAGCAAATATAACCCGCTCAGCAAGAAAATAAAGGCACTTTTACATTAGTTATACAACACAAAACATAACATCTAAAAATCTGGAAATAATGTAGTGTTCATTCATAACGAAGTGTCATTTTTGCGTTATATAGCAAGTGTATAAGCATCTTAAGACACCATACAAACGTTTGGAAAACTAAACCTAAACTTAAACCACGGAAGTCTTTACAAATGTCAAATAGAAATGTCAGAATCTAAATTATATGACAGTTTAATTAAATTTGAAACGTCTGTATGAGGCCATCCGGGCGGCACGGCAGGATGGAACCCACACTCCCTACACCTTTGTCACTACTGAGCATAACCAGGGGACGTTATACAGAGGGGACAAAATCAGAAAATACAGCAGAATCATAGTGGTCAAACGTCTACCTATTCAAACTAAAAAAAAGTAAAAATTTAAACAACTTTCTGTAACTGTCTAACGAGACTTCAGAAGTGGGATAATAGAAAGCGGAACTATGAAGGTCATAGTAGCTTTGGTAAAGGAAAAATCACCACGTCCCACCAGGGGAAAAATGGTAGATAGCTTCCAGAATAACAATGAGATTTCTCTTAAAATAGAAAAGCATAATCATACAATAGTTTTAATGTTAGAACTAGGCTATAAGCTTTACACAAAATAAAAAAAGAGGCTTTCCATCAAAATTGTCATGTGTAATAATGACCTGATCTCTGATGATCAGATTTTACTTTGGAATGTCTGAAAGAACACTTGAACAAGGACATGTCTGTGATGAAATCCACATTCTGCTTTTCCACAAATTGTATCCCCCTAACGTCCCATCTCCTACCTCTTAACCCCTCTTAAATCTCAATATCGTCAGTGTCACCACTAAGAACATCGCGATCCAAATCAGAGTTGACACGAAGCCCATATACACTTCAGGATCCGCTAGCGGCCAGCCTCTAGTCAGGATAGATCTCAGGGAAGTCGTGGCTAGAGTGAGAGGGAGGCAAAGTGAGACGTAGCGAAGGATCCAGGGCATGCCCTCGATGGGCCAGATGACCCCGGACAGGAGGAGGGTGGGGTAGAAAGAGCCCAGGGCAAGTTGAATCGCGTTGCGTTCTAGCTCGCACGCCGCGGAGATTACGAAGCCGAAGCACATTCCGCAGAGACCTGGAAAGTAATGGAATGGTGAATATTAACATAAGAATCATAACTATCATAACATATACTCTTATATATATATGTAGATAGGAATTAGTCGACATAATAGTAGATACATATGTTTGGGAAAAATCTACGTTAAATTTTCATAAAATACTCATCGTCCATCGAGGATTAGATAAGTGGTGCCTTTTAGAATAAGATAATAACAAAATAGATCAGTTATCATATCATCTTTGATTACGTGCCGATTTTTAATTCGTTTTGAATTCGGGAGCACTACTTCTTGGACAATATAAAGTTATTAATTTTAAGACGGCAAAGTAAATCTAATAATATACTTAGGTTCTTACAGTCCATCTGTTTATAGAAGTCAGTTCAAAATGGACTCTAAAAGTAATAGTTAATGAAAAAGGCGTAATAAGAAATAACAAATAAAAAATTAAAGGGAAACTTTGTGACCTGACATGACGGAGACTACTATAAGCGGAAGCGGTAATATAGCGTGTCACGCTCTAGGTGCTACTATCAGAATTAGCAGAGAAGAGGATCTCTCCTGAAGACACAATAAACGAGTGAGAGGTAACACTAGTGTGTCGCACTCTAAATGCTATATCAGAATTAGCAGAGACGAGGAACTCTCCTGGATACACTTACCTACTTACTACAAAAGTGACGGAGATAGTACTGTGTCCCGCTCCAAATGCTATATCAGAACGGAGAAAGGGATCTTTGTTGGAGACACTTACCCTTGAGGTTTTCTAAGAGACCTTCCAGCAAGAATGACGGAGATTACAGTAGTGCTCCGCGCTCTCAATGCTGATTAAAACAAAGAAAAAGACAAAGATTTACCTTGCAGCAGCGTAAGCATGACGACCAGCGCGATGTTCCCGTTGCATTTTACCCCGAACACCAGGATCATGAAGACGAGCACGAGCGCCGTCTGCCCCACCATCACCACGAACTGCGTCACCACGTGCGAGAACAGGATCTCGCCGGGCGACACTCCAGCCACCCACGAGCGGTCCAGGAGACCTTCCATACGCTCGACTATCAGAGCTGATGAGGTTAGGGCTACGGCAAGGAAGAACACGATCCTGGAAGGAAATAGTGCTGATTAGAAAGAGTTTTCGGCTAACAGATTTATAAGACATAATGCGGAAGACATACACGAAAAAAAAATGACAAACTACGCTTCAAAAGTTCTAGTTCTGGTTCTCAAATTGAATTGGCTCGAACTGTACAGTCTATCAAAAACTGCTAATTTTGGGGCCCAACTCTTGACACAAAATATCGTTGGATAAGTCTTGAAACTGCATATTGTTGGAAGTTTCAGAGCCCCCTCAACTTAGTGGCTCACAAATGAGTCGCGCGATTTAATTTGGGAAAATGCTGGTCTAGTTTAGTTACATCACATTGGCGCCCAACGTGGAACCTTTTTGAGGTATGAGAAGTTTAACCACCCTATACGTGCAATACGTATACTTGCTGGAGTAAGAGACAGGCACCCTTGCAGAGAGCTCTTTATTTCTCAACGTATAATGACGCACTACGCACAATATATGTTTGATATACTGTTATTTGTTAGGAAAAACATATCTCAATTTGCTCGCGTTGCCTGTCCGGGCAAACAGCTTCGAGCTACAGGCCGTCTGAGAACAGTCCCCCGTCGCATGGCACTTTCAAGAAAGAACCCGCGTGTCATCGGCCCTACTTACTACGAACACTTACCTGCCGATCTTAAGAATGAGCCATATGACGAAGCATTTAAGCGCAAATTGAGAAACCTTTTGTTAGATAACCCTCTGTACTCTGTAAATGAGTACATGGAATTGAATTTGTGATAGCATGCATTTGATTAAACTGACTTCGGATTTTATTTCATTTCTTAATTTTATTGTGTTTTGTGTATTTCTATTTGTAAATGACGATCCTTATTGGGAGAAAATATTCATTTTATTATTTTCAATTTATAATGTAATTTTCGACGATCATGATGAGAAGATAAACATAACTTTGGCATGTAACAAATTTATAGTGTAATTTTTATCATGAAATAAAGAAATCTAAATCTAAAATCTATATCAGAAATGGATTAGGTACTTAGAAGGGAAAGAAAAACAAAAATTCTTGTTTTCTTACAGTAAGGGACTTAACATCATCCCCGTCACATTGGCGCCCAACTTTTCGAATGTGAAAATTTTAATAAATGAGACATAAAACCTAGATTATGAGTATTATATCCAGAAGCACTTACGTTAGAATAACACCAGGAGCTACGAAGTCAGTGAAAGACGGGTTGTTGTCGCCATAGATGGGTTCCTTGAAGTCGATCGGGATGTCTCCCACCTTCGGGTTGTAGTCGCAAGTCGCCAGCAAGTCCTGAAATACGCATTAGATTTTTAAAAGCCATATAAAAAAAAAGGTTTTGGTTGCACATGTCGTGGTCCAGTTGCAAAGTCGTTTTGTTCCTTTTGTTAAATGTTCACTAAGAAAATGAAAAAAAAAAAAATTCAAGTTGTCTCCATTGGCGTTCTACTGATAACCTGATCAACTTTGCTCAATTTTGATTTTCCAATAGGTGCCTTACATTAGAAAATTTTAGAAAAACAGTCCAGGGGATGATTCAGCTAATAAACAAAGGAAATTACTAGCAGACATTCAGTTTTGTAAAGAGGCATTTTGTGAGTGGTATAAGTAGACTAGAATAAGATATTAATATTACCTTAGCGAAGTCCCTGTATGAGAACTGTATGTCTCTGTTGAGCATAAGTCCGATCTGCTGGTTGGACATGTCGAGCCACACTTGCACTTCTGAAGATTCGATGGTTTCTTCGTCAGCCGTATCCGCTGTAATGAATAATTTCTTACTAGAATTTGGTCCAATATTTTTTGAAACTCAACACTTGAACCAACTTCAAATTTATTTGAAATTTACCGAATTTTATCGAGTTTGTCAAAATACAATGGTCTATCAGAGACTCTCCATTAGCAGTTTACAACGTTACCTTGTTCAACGACTTGAACGGTCCTGTTCTGGACCTTTTTCACATGTGTTGGCATTTTACGCAACAGTAACATTATTTAAACAAGGTTCTTTATACTATACTTCCTTAAAATTAAGTATAACCAAAGAGGATCGAGTATTATAGAGACTTACTGTCGAAGTAAAATGTGTAATCACAGTGCATAGACTGCCATCTCTTGACACAGGCTTAAAACTTTTGAACCTCAGTTTTGACAATTTGGCCCATATTCTTAGCTTGATATGTGTTAAAATGTCAAATATTAATATTAGCGCCAAAGTGTAATGCCATCTTTTCTGTATGGTACTGAGGTAAGTTTTTTTCTTAGACTTTATCTGTCTATACGGAGTTATAAATATATGTCATTGGTATAACTTACCAAGAGCCAGTCTCGCCACCAAAGAGTCCGTATAGTTCTCATTAAAGTATATCGCGCCCCACGCTTCTCCCTCCCTTACAGCGGCCAGCGCCGAAGATAAGTCTGCATAGTACTCCTTTATTATAGAAGCGTTTCGAAGATGGTCCAGGTAGCGACAGGAGAGGTTCTTCATAGAGCAGGAAGAGTTGTAGGGGCAGAGGCCGTTGATCACGTTCACGTCGTTGTTCACTATGGCCTGTGGAAGAGAAATAAAATAAATTTGAGAATCGTAATATAGTTAACCTTGGGCTTCCTATATAAAGTCAGTAGTTTCGAGTTAAACTTGATGGTTATTTGAGTGCATCAGTGGATGCTAAATACTAGCCAAAGTTGAGAATATCGAGTCGGAAAGCGGATACTAGAGTCTGGAACTAGACTGGGAAAATGCCATCTTGAAGAAGTGTTATTGGTATTACGATAAAGGCTTGTGTGGTTTTCCGTTGTACACCAGTTAGGGGTGCCTTCAAAACATGACTACGCTCTTTTTAGGATTCCGTAGTCAACTAGGAACCCTTAGAAGTATAAAATATAAGGAAAAAAAATGTTTTGTTAGAGTAGCAATATACTAGTATATATTTAGTTAATAAGAATTATTTATTATTGGAGTGACATGTAAAATTACTTATAATCTTATCAATAAAAATATCATTTTCATGTCCCATGTTGCGAAGAACAATAGTAATAAAAACCGTGTATGGCAGAAAGGATAACGCTTAAAGAAATAAGTTATGATAATAATGCTAAGACAATGGTAATCATTTTAACCGCCATTTTAATTGTGTAAAAAAAGACACCTGCATAGAGAATAACAGGAAATATTGCAGCATAGCAACGCCTAAACAATATATTATAGTGATTATATGAAGTACGACAATAAGGAAAAAAATGATATTAATAACGATTAAGTATAGATATTTTTTGAGCAGGTTTAAACTGTGTGGGGTTTTGTATACCTAACTACAATAGAAAAAAGACAAGAAATGATGACAATGACTAGGTATCTAACCGTAGTTCGAATACGTTTAAAGGACAATGTGTCACAATGTCATGGTCATAATCATAACAATGACTGTAGGTAATATCAATAAAACATACGAGACAATGATGGCTTTGCAATAGACGAATCTTAGTCAGTTTACGGGAATGATCTTGAAGGCATTATTTATATTTACACTGATATGATGTTGGCGAAACTCAGGCAATAAATTGTAAACAGTAGCTTTAAAGTGACATCAATGCCATCAAAACTGCAAGAAAGCCAGTTACAATGGAATCAAAATGTCGCTGGAACGGCTGGAACAAAAGACCATCCAAGATGACCAAGATGGATTAAAACTGGTCTGGTGGCTGGTGGTGGTCTTCAAAGTCTGTCAGAGAAAAGGCAAAGCTGATCCGAGTAATAGGTAGCTAGGCAGGCAGGGGAATGAAGTGAGAACAGGCACGGAGAAAGAAAAAAAATGAAGATAGTGTTGATTCAATGAAATAAGATAAGACAGTAGATAATACTGACCAGTTTGAGTCCCATCACAGGTATTATGAAGACGATAATCAAGAATGTTCTAAACAATGATATATATGTTAAAGTAGATAATACCAACCAGTTTGAGTCCGCTAGGGTCACGACCGATGGCGAGACAGACCAGGATGACTTATATCACAGGTAGCATGAGGATGATAATCAAGACGACGTTACGCCACATGTAGAGAATGTTCCAGACAATGATATAGATGTTAAAGTAGATAAAGATAATACTGACCAGTTTGAGTCCACTAGGGTCACGACCGATGGCGAGACAGAACAGGATGACTTGCATGACAGGCAGCACAAAGATGAACAGCATGACTCCGATGTTACGCCACATTCGCAGGAAGTTCTTCTGGATCAACGCCTTTATTTTGCCTCGCGATGTTAACTGAAAAGAAGAGTAAAATATACAATCAGAATTTTGCAAGAAACTAAAACTGAAATAAAATATATACGATACATATAAAATAAGCGACCTACACTACACCATAGGCCGTGAGAGGAATCGAACCCGGTTCTTCAGCTTACTATGCGTAATATTGAACAAAATAATTTGATTTGTTCCCTTGAAAGAATGTAGGACGATAAGGGCATTTTCAGAATTTGGGACCCCCCGATTAGCGTAAGTTGTTAACAAAAATTAACTCGCTGTCAGTTTTGTGACGACAATTAAGCATAAAATCTGTCTAAAAATTTACTTTTTTCACATTCTGAATGTAGATTATCGCTTAAAGTTTATGTAATTAACACAAAAACAATCTTTTTATAGAAATTTCATGCTTAATTACTGTCACAAAACTGACAGTGAGTTAATTTTTGTTAATAACTTACCTACGCTAATTGGGGGGACCCAAATTCTGAAAATGCTCATAAACAATATGGAGATAAATTGTGTCCCTGTTTGTTAATCATTTTTGTCGTTATATTGTCATGTATAACTGTTTAGTAGGTACTTAGTAAGTATAAAAGAAACCCACTCGTGTCAAAGTTCAATTCTTCCTCATACAACTGGGACCGGTTGGACTTTAGCAATTAAGAACAATCGACTTCTAATGATCTTATGTTCGAGGGTTTACTGGTGAAACCCGATAAATCGAGATAATTTGGACGTAGGTACGCAGAAGCGTTCCAATCCACATGAAATTGTCATTAAGTTTTAGACCTTGTATGAAAAACAAGTCTTTCATTTCAATGACAATTTCAGATGGATTGGAACGTTTCTGCGTAACGACGTCCATTTGTCCTTGAAATAACAACATTGTGGAAATTGCACATAGTTCGAATTTCAAAAACCAGTTTACTCAACTTATCGGGTTTCACCAGTAAACCCTACGTGTGAATTTTTAATTTTATCAACTTTTAAAATAACGACTTTATTTCAGTACCTAGATACTGGAAGCAATGTCCCAAAGATTAAACTTATTAGCACTTCAAAATCCCAAAATAGTTAGTTATAAGTATCCATAGCTATCATGGTGAATCTTTAATATCTTTATACTCGTAGTTTAAAATAAAATAAAAACTTACATTGAAAAGATCTTCGCAAACGTCGATTTGTGGTCCTCTAGGCTGGGTGAGTTTTCCGGGTAGCTGAAAACAGAACAATGCAATGGTTAATATGGATAAAAAGGAGGAAAATGAAAAACTGATTCAATTAAACTACAAAAGTAAGAAATAAATAGATGTCGAAGTACTTGGAGAAGGCCCTTGTTAAGTGGAAAACAGGAAACATATTTAGGTATGATTTAATGTTAAATCAGCATGCGTCTCCTGTTTCACCATCGCTTTTGAATCAAAGAATCAGGTCCTTCTCACTTTTTGTAGCTATCTGTGTTCTCGCCATGATAAGCACCTCGCTCTAACAAGTGTCTTGGAAATCAGAAGGATTATTACTATTATTAGAACCGTACAGGCCCTCTCCGCGTTTAGACATCCTATTCAACCCTTTGGCCTATCCAAAATTATCTAAGATCCTTTAGAATCCTTTATCAAAAAATTAAAGTACTCACATCTCCATATTCATATTCATATTCGTTTATTGATAATAATTCCTATTACATGTCATTCTTCATAATTTCTTATAATAATACTTATAATTGATTTATTAAGTTATAACTTAACATACCGCAAATAAAAATAAAAATTAAATATTACTATCTACAGTTGGTTACCTACGTTAGGTATTTACTAAGTTGGTAAATTCTGAAAAACTGTAGAAAGTGTGCTCGATAAGCCATCGTTTAAGCCTAGTTTTGAAACTGGTCAGTGTCGGCGCGTCAGTGACGTGTGGTGGCAAACGGTTGAACACAACCGGGCCCATTATATGTGTGAGTTTTGCGGATTTTGCCAATTTATGCTTGACTCCCACGAGCTTTTGGGCATTACGTAGGTTTCGCCCATGAATGTCCGCTCCACTTGAGTATTCGTGAAAGTGACAGCGCACGTATGTAGCCACTTGAAATATCACCCTGGAGGGCAGGGTAAGTATCCGAAGATCCTTAAAGTAAGGTCGTGCAGACGTGCCTTGACTCACCTGCACAATCGCTCGGACGGCTCTCTTTTGCATACGAAAGACACGCTCCCATTCGGCAGCGCGTCCCCACAGCTCCGTGCCGTATTGTAGGAGAGAGTGTACGGTGGCAAAGTAGCAAGATCGTACCACATTTATGGGCACGACTCTCGCTAGGCGGCGCAGGGCAAAACAGGCGCTCGCTAGCTTATTACACAATTTGCTTATGTGCGATTCCCATTGCAGTCCTCTGTCCAGTTCGAAGCCCAGGAATGTGGTAGTCTCGACCTGATCAACTTGGACGCCGTCGACAAATACTCCAAGACTTCTTGGGCCTCTTCCTCCAAGATGGAAGTGGAGAAAGTGGGTCTTCTTGAGGTTTAGTACCAGGCCATTGGCCCTAAAATACTGTGACACCTGATTTGCGGCTTTGTTCAGGCATTGCTCAAGGCTGTCGATGCTAGGTGCACACACTACCACGGCTACATTGTCGGCATACATATACACTTCTCCCTCCAATATGGCTTCTGGAAGATCATTGAGAAGCAATGAGAAAAGTATATTTGATACCGACGACCCCTGGGCAACTCCCATTGTGGTTGATATAGGCTCAGATCTCACCCTGCCACCATCGGCCACCACGACCTGTGACCGGCCGCGCAGCATGTCACAAACGAGTGCGTGAGCCTTACCTTCGATGCCATAGTGGCGTAATTTAACGGCGAGTACTCCGTGGTCAGCAACGTCAAAAGCCTTCGAGCACCTAAGCCTATAAGCACGTCCTTGCTTAACACAAGTACAGTCCCTTGGCCTGAGGGTCATCAGTAGCATAGGAAGTCTCTCTGCCTTTAGACATCCTATTCAACCTTGCATGTCTTTGGCCTATCCAAAATTACTTAAGATCTTGCAGAACCCTTTATCAAAGTACTCACGTCTCCATTGGATTGGGCGCCCTCCGTGATAAGCACCTCCTTGCTCTGACAGAAGTACAGTCCCTTGGCCTGAGGATCATCAGCAGCGTAGGGAGCTTCCTCGCGTTTGGACAGCTTGTTCAGCCCTAGGCCACCGCCGGACACGTTGAGCTCAACCACCTGGTTCGCTTGACCTGAAAGTAAAAATGTATTTTAGGATGTTTTTATTTTTGGTACACAACGTCTACAATCATCCGGAGTGACTTGTGTTTTGCCTTATTCAATGTCGGAAAACCGACAACCGTACTTTATGTTTTTACCCCATACCTAGTCGGGATGTATTAGAATATTAATATGGCAACCATTAGGTAGCAACGAATTATCATTGATGATTCATCAACAATAAGGAACGTGAGATTTTTAGAAGCGAAGTTAGATACTCTGGAACTTAGTTTTGCAATGTTCCGAACGTAGCATTTATTAGACAGAGAAAATATAATGATTTTACATTTATGAAGTGTTTCTACACTAATCGATGATAGAATCGAATAGTCGACGTCTAAGTCAGCCAAACCCTACCACACCGTCTACACTATTGAATCGATCGATCTTTTGGTGTGGTAACACCCTTATATCCTCAAAGTTGACTTAGCAACATTCGCATAAACATCTTTATGAGTAGCAGCTTTAATTAAATCAATTTAGAAACCGTGAAACTTAAAATGCGTCTTAATTACTCCAAAAACTGACCTTTCTAACATGGTTGTGTAACACCTGGTAACTGACCACGCGGCATGGCAAATCTATTCAGTACGCTTCAAATCTGCTTTCACTTCGCAAATTTCTATGTAAATTTGGCGGTCTTGTGCTATTATGATTACGCCCATGTTGGTTTATTCGCGGTGGTAAATATAAGCTTGAATGTAAGCGATTATAGTTATTTGTTTTACAAGTGGGCAAATTTGTTGTATAACCGCACGTGCCAATATTGATACCCGAGCAAGCGAAAGATTCCAATATTAAAGCGTAGTGAGTGGTTCAAAAGTGGAATCTTGAGCATTGCGAGGGTTTCAAGGCACGAAGGTTGAACAAACATTGTCACCGAGAGAAACACAAAATTTTTCACCACACCAACACGAACAAAAATATACTGACTATAAAACATCAAACTATATCAAATCCATCAATCTATTCAATATTTATAATTTTATTCATATCATTATTAGGTAAATTCTACCAGCCAGCTTAAGACATCGAGTTAAAATTTATATGAAATTACTTTGCACTCTAGTGGATACAATGCAATTTTGCTATCTGTTTTATAATAGCAAAGTAAGCCTTTACCTTGGTGTGGTGAAAAATTCTTATTATTCACTTTTTCTGTAGTCACGGTGACGTGACGATATTCTTTTTTTTTTCATAGTCATGGTGACGATATGAAATGAATTGTGATTGTCGACTGTTTTAGTGTTTTGAAATGATAGTAATTGATGAGACAAGTGAAACTTTATTTTAGTTATCGATTCTCTGGCTTTGAAAGGGGGTCAAAGTTTCTCTGTGTGTGCAGAAAGTGATACGTTGCCTTCTTTCTTCTTCGCGTTGCATCTACAACACCCACGGAAGGAAAGGGGGTGGTTCTTAACCCATCACCACATAAAGTATGATCAATGAATTAGTTCGTCACACGATTAAAATCATTGAAACAATGCGTTTAATATTTATGACCATGATCATAAAAAAATATCATTATCTTTTAATGATAATGATCAGATTATAAGACATAAAATGATAATTATACCTATTTAAGTTTCTTAACAAAGAATGAAAAGAATTCAAATTACAGGTTGATGGATTTTTTATTATTTTGATTACCTACCTACTATTCAGAGTTCAAAGTATACAAGGTGCTCGCGAGGAACCCATATAACTTTAACGGCATATTCTTGGTCACATTTTAAGACTAAAATGTCATATAAACTTTTCTAGATTTCGTCTAGTTTCAGAGTTATTGCCAATTAAAAAAAAACATTTCCGTATTGTTACTCAGTAGAAAAGGTTTCTTAACGGCGCTGATGCGCAATTGTGCAGCATAGTCTCACAGTAGTCATTGATAGATGTCAAAATGTGACAAGAAAAACTTCCAAATAATTTGGTTTTTAGAAAAATAAATGAAGGAACTCATTTTAATTGCCAACTTTATGGATAAAAAAAAATTATGTGAAAATACGTCCAAAAAAGTAAAAAAAAAAAAAAAAAAATTTTTTTTTTTTTTGGCGAAAAATTTTAAAATTCATATAACATTTTTTCTTTCTTTTTGCCTCAGAAACGCGTGGTTCAATTTATGCGGGTTCCTCGCGAGCACCTTGTATAAACAAGGTCGACAATAGAGTTTGCATTATCCGACGGATTTTTAATATTCGAATAATTCGGATAATACAATTTTTATTATTCGAATATTCGAATAATTCGGATAATTTCGGATAATTTATTAAATGGAACAAAATTAATGTTACAGGTGCGTATAAGCGTGGAATTGATAACGGCTGAGATAGATGAGCGCCATAATGCAACATTTACCTACATTTTTATTTATTTTTTGCGTAAATCAGCAAACTGTAGAAATTAAAACACACCTAGCTCTCTATCTTTAGTTCTATGACTAGAATCTTGCAATCAGATAGTGAGCTGTCGATATAAGACAGTTAGTAGTAGTGATTAGTTAGGTGTTAGGTATAACGAGAAGTTTTTCTGACAACACCTTTACCTTGGAAATGGATGGTAGAGAGGATGGCTTGTGTAGAGTGGAACGTGAGACAACATCATTGGATATGATGATGGTTATAGGCGATACAGCGTTGTCATATTATCCGTTCCGATATCGGATATAGGAAGGATGTCAAAGGCAAAAATCAAAGATGGCGCCTTGAATGATTTCGAGAATGTATAGGAGTCGGTCCTTCGCTCGATCGGATCGGATACTCATCTTATCTTAAATCTGCGGGGCCCTTCCGGATACACTTCGACCCATCGGGATCTTTTGTGCAATTACCCCTTAGATCTTAAGATCCTTCAGCTATTCAGGATCTTCTCGACCATCTCCACGTATCGGATGATGAGGCTCATGGGTAGCTCTCTGATGTCCTTTGGTACTAGGTAGCCTGCTCCAAAGTTCTTCATTCTTTGTCTGGCGAGGGCGTGACATTCACACATTAGATGTCTGACGGTCTCTTCCTCTTCGCCGCACATGCGACAATCTGTGTAGTCAGCGTGTCCCATCTTGGCCAACATTCCTTTGATCCCGTAATGGCCTGTGAACACCCCCGTTATAATTTGGAGTTGTCTTTTGCCTAGCTTTCCTAGCTTTTTGCTCCATCCAGATTCTACCCTCCGCATAAAGAGCTTTGAATGCTTCAGACCTACCAGGGCATCCCACTCTTTTTGGTGATTAGCCTTTGTATGGTCCTTCATAGCCGTTTTAATGGTTCCTTGTGACGTTGTCTTCAGACCTGGCCTTGGCAAGTTCATCAGCATTTTCATTGCCAATGAAGCCTTCGTGCCCCGGTATCCATACCAGTTGCATCTTGTTTTGCCTTCCAAGCTTGTTAAGAGCTTGGATGCCGTTTAATACCAGTCAAGAGTCACCTCTGGGCGATGTGAAGGCTTTGAGTGCCGCCTGACTGTCGCTGAGTATATAGATATCCTTTCCTTGGGTTTGTCTAACTATATTCTTATGTACACAGGTAATTATTGCGTATGTCTCGGCTTAAAAGACAGTGGCATAATTGCCCATGCTGATACTACCACTGTAGTCACTAGTCATTTGCATAAATGCCTACGCCCATACCAGATGCCATCTTAGACCGGATCGGATACTTAATATAAAAAGTTGAAAACTCTTTTCGTAGGCTCTAAACAAAAGCGTCCTGGTTAGGGTCTTAGAACAGGAATAAGCAACTGAGCATAGGTACTCGTTCAAAACAGAATAACCAAAAAAAGAGAAGACCAATTAGTCGAAGACACTTCCTATCCAGGTGTGGATCATTTTAGACCTTAGTTGCACAGTGGCTGGTACCAAAGTACCAATGGAAGGGGAGAGGCGATAAATAAGTATTGTACCACCAACATAAAATATACAAGACATAAAATTTAAAAAAATGAAGAAGGAGGAGGTACAAAGGCGAACTTATTTAAATATTCAAATCCAAAACGCCTCAAATTGCTCGGCAGCAATTTGATGGGTTTTAGTTTCCAAGCTGATCAGTAGATCGACTAAGATTTCAAAGTATAAGTAGTAATAAGACCGATTTTTGTGTATGAATGTAACTAAGGACTTAAAAGGAAAATGCCTTATATTTCTTAGTGAAGTGGAGGGAATTCTGGCGTACTAAATTGCCATGGAACTGATAACAGCTAAATTCGGAGTGAGGCGCTAAATTTCAATTTCAAAAAAACAAGGGACCAGGAAATCTAGGTATAAATCTCCCTTATTAAGTACGGTTTTACAGATAACTTCACGTTAGCTATTAGCAGTAATGAAAGTAGGTTGGGGTAACGTTTTCATACTATAAAATAATACTTGAACGTTTTTCTGTTTTTTTAAATCATCCAATTAATCGAATATTTGATAAGAACTGAGTGCGTGGGGTGAGGCATTCTGCTTACTTCTTGTCCACGAATGCTTTCTTTGTTTTGTAAATATTAGTTTGATTTTGAAGATAAATAGGTGTTGACTTGTTAGCAATAACATTGTCCGTATTAAGAATTGATCGAAATTGGTTTCAGTGACGTCTATCTATTAAATATATTACTTATAAATAAAAAATAATGTTTATGAAATTATCCGTTTATCCGGATAATTTCACTTGGATTATTCGAATATTTTCGGATAAAAATATTGGCGGATATTCGAATAATTCGGATATTCGAATATCCGGATTGCAAACCCTATTAATTTCAATAACTACACCAGAACGTTTCGTGTTTCAATTTAGTTTCGTATAATGAGAGTCATTATTTGAAAGATGGGCAATTTTAATACCGCAAAGTGTGAACATTTTCCATGGCAACGGCCACACTTTTGTTTACAATAATTCCGGATAATATAGGGAAAGTTACGACACGCTAACGAAGCGATTGTAATGATAACTAGGTACCCAGCAATAAAAACTAACATTGTAAACACACGTGTTTACAAATTGTTGACAGTTTTGTCGCCACACTATTTTGTAAACACGAACATTCCCAAAACATTACACTTACAGGATTCTCTCAACACACTACTTTGTTATGGCGGATGGGAATTTTCGATGATTCAATGTTGCCAGTTAGCTTTGTAAAATATAAACATTCGGTTCAAGGGATCATCCACATATTACGTCACACCAAATTTCAGGTTTTTGGACCCCTCCCCCCCCTATGTCACGCTTTTTTGTATCCCTTTAACAGGGATTGTCACATTTAGTATGACCCCCCCCTCCCCCTTACACTGTGACGTAATATATGGATGACGCCCAAGAAGTCTATTCGAATAGTTTCTTGTTATCTATCGGGTATTATTATGGGAAAAAGGATCAAGTAGGTATTTGGAGAATTACTGTCAAAGGCACGCCACACACAGTCTTAAAATTCATAATCTTAAAAGAAGACTTGTATGCAATTTGTCAGATCAATCTGAAAATTCATATTAAAAAAACTAGAGTGTGTGTGGACAGTCGTGAAATCGTATGGAACTCCGTGCACTCGATCTGATTTTTGTAAGATTATGATTTTTTCAGATTAAGAATGTTAAGACTGTCTGTTGCCGGCCAAAGTAATATAATATGGATTTTTTTATCTGAAATAAATGAATTTTATTTTATTTATTTTATGTGTACAGTGCATAGACTGCCATCTCTCGACACAGGATTAAAACTTTTAAAGATTGGTATGTGTTAAAATTGACAAATATTAAATTTAATATTAGCGCCATCTAGCCGAAAATCAATCAAAGGTATTTCTTGATAGTTCTGAGGTAGGCACGTTTCATATTAGACTTTATCTTTATTTATTTAATCTTTATTGCACGAAAGAAAAATCTTGCAGTACAAAAAAGCGGACTTAATGCTTTCAAGCATTCTCTACCAGTCAACCTATATATATATATATATATATATATATATATATATATATATATATATATATATATATATATATATATATATATATATTTGCAAAATACTATTTTAGTTTCAAAATGCCTCCATTTTATATTATTATATTTATTATTCTTACAAATGACCGTTGATATCCTGAGTCAGTTTACACGTGTCTTAATAACATAAATGTTATAATCATAGTAAATTAGTCCTAGTTTTTGCGCGGATCATGACTGAGGTGGAGTGTCAATTGCTGTCAATGTCTATTAGTTTATGTTGTGTTGTATCACTTGTATCTATTGTATAGATACCAACAATTATACATAGTATACACACACGCACACACTCACACGTGTATATAAAATTTCATAACTGTATTCCCTGTGTGGTGACAGACCAAGAATTTTACTACGTACCCTCATAGATTAAATATAAGAAGATCATACCACCCCATACATTAAAATGCGACCGCCTAAGAACGCGCATACACTACACCACGCATAGATGGCGCCACAAAAAAAAAAAGTACTTGCCGGCTGCGCTTATATGTAAAGTTTACTTTGTGCTCCATCCGATCCAAGGTTCATCCATTGGATATCGGATCGAACAATGTGAAAGCGCTTTTATTACCACTTATTGCAATTGAACGATTCCATGTGAGTCCTGAATCGAAAATATCACAAATACAGCAATTTCATCCCATTACTACAATTCTTAAACCAGTGAGTGTTCTTCCTTAAATCCGTACCATGCCCTTGCATTGTGTACACGCAATATTCTTTGTTGTACTCTTTTTATATATTTCTTCAGCTCACGACCTTGGCCTGTCGACACGTGTTCTAGACGTGGCACTTTCTTGGATTGGTAGTCTCCATTTGAAAAATACGCATAAATATCATAGGACACTCTTACACAGATCGACTGAGTCCCACGGTAAGCTCATGAAGGCCTGTGATGTGCTGGGTACTCGGACAACGATATACATAAGTATTATTATGCAATATAAGTACCAGTGGCGGGGCGTGAAAATTTTCGTTGGTAAAGCCGGAGGGGTTTTTGGCATCTGTTTTGTATGGACTTCTACAGATACTAGAGAATTTTAGGGAACCCGTTGGGAATCGAGTTGTATCGACGCTCCGCCACTGATAAGTACTAATACTTACATAGGTACATAGGAAACATTCATGACTTCATTGTTATGCGAGATAAGTATTATGCATTTTTATTATGCTTATTCAATGTTATGAACAATTATGTTATGCCAAATCTGTTACGCGAATGCGAATTAATGATAGGCGAAATAAAGGGCACCCCTCAGGAACAATATCTGTACTCATCACATAAATACGGGATTCCAACCTAGGACCACTGTCTAAGATTAACTTTTTCAAGATGTTGTTTTAGTGCAAAGTGGTTAATGGAATATATTTACATATGACGCAAACCGAACACAGTTAGCCACCAATCGAACGAATGACGGTAGAAGAAACATAAAAAAATGTTTACTATTCTCAAATTTTTCCGTATGTGTTATTTTTTGTAGTAGCCATAAAGGTAACCTATTCTGCCGCGTTTTTTCAGTGTATTGGCCTGTTAAGTAAGTTACCTATTCATTTAAAGAATTGAAGACAAATTTTGTTTATAATGATTAATATCTACAACTGAATACAAACGAAACGCCTCCCTTTGAAATATTGAATAATTTGTTTTAATAAGTAATTTAATTTATAAATTATTTTAATAAGTTGGGCACTGACGACAAAGTTAGGGTTCTTTACAGTAAGTACTTAGGTGTTTTTTTAACATTATTTTCAATGAATTCTATCGGTACCAGAGTTCGCTTATAACTTATCAATCTACAAGGTGCTCGCGAGGAACCCATATAACTTTAACGGCATATTCTTGGTCACATTTTAAGACTAAAATGTCATATAAACTTTTCTAGATTTCGTCTAGTTTCAGAGTTATTGCCAATTTAAAAAAAAACATTTCCGTATTGTTACTCAGAAAAGGTCTTCTTAACGGCGCTGATGCGCAGTTGTGGAGCATAGTCTCACAGTATGCAGTAGTCATTGATAGATGTCAAAATGTGACAAGAAAAACTTCCAAAAAATTTGGTTTTTAGAAAAATAAATTAAGGAACTCATTTTAATTGTCAACTTCATGGATAAAAATTTTTTTATATGTGAAAATACGTCCAAAAAAGTAAAAAAAAACAAAAAAAAATATTTTTTGCGAAAAATTTTAAAATTCATATAACATTTTTTCTTTCTTTTGGCCTCAGAAACGCGTGGTTCAAGTTATGCGGGTTCCTCGCGAGCACCTTGTATATGATAATATCTAATTGACCTAATACTATTTTATACGTTCAATTTATGCGACTACCACAAAATGCTATAAAAATAAATACCTATAGGTACCTACTGTTCTCAACTAAGAGGTACCATTGTTGTCTTTTAAAACGGCTAATAACATTGTACGAATAATCAGTTTGAGCCCCAACTAACAAAAATTAGTCTTATAGTGGCTTATAATGCCAAAAATAGTACTCTTATAATAACCTTGTAAACCCTTTACAAGAGGGCATTTGGGCACACCTTATAAGGCCAAAAACCTTATATCCCCCTTGTAGTTGCTTTATTATTAGCTTTCTTATCTTGTACGTGCTTTATTATGGCATGCGATAAGAAAGTTAACCTTATAATGGCAAGAAAAGTGCTTTTAAAAGGCTAATGTACTAATAAGAATCATATTTAAAGCTTTAATAAGGGCAATTATACTTGTAAGAAGCATATTCAAAGCTTTAATAAGGGCAATAGCTCTTGTACACGTTTTGTGATCATCAGATATAAGGGAGTAAAACTCATAACGGCGAAACAGGATGCTGTTTTAAAAGTTTATTGTGCTTTTCGTAGTGATTTATGTGTACATCGTCATCAAGTCATCCATTTTGCAAGTTAGTAAACGGTAAGTTAACTTTTACATATTACAATTATTTGCTTATTTATTATGAAAACTGTGTGGGAATCCAATTTCATGGTGAAATGTGATATAAAATGTGTTGTATTATTAATGCGCCCTTGTATTTCAACGGTTTTGTACTAAAAATGCGGTTAATTAATTTTGACATGTCTTGAGCAAGGCTGTTATAAGAGTAAAAGCAGTAAGCACATCATTTACAAATACTCTATAAGAGTAAAAACTTTATAATAGCCACCGGTGTTACTTATGATTCGCCATTTTATATATCTTTAGGGTTCCTTCTCACAATTAGTGAAATCCCGAACCTTACCATCGAGTTAAATATTTGTAACGGATACCAGTTAAAAATTCATAACGTTATCGTTAGAGAGCAGATTTCAGGTAGCGATTTAAATATTGATATGAATATGACTCGCATACAATATTTATTATTTTTTCTACACACGAAAAAATGTGTGGGAATATAAAAGTAAAACCCTTTTTGGATGCTTTTGTGAATATTGGGCAAAAATTATAATGATAATAAATAAAAATAAAAAAAATATTTATTTATACTTATTTCTTTAATATTTCTTCTGCGCATTGCACAGTAAAAACTTCTATTATGGCTCAAAGAATATAAAAATTAAAATAATTCGCTTCTTATATATATTTAAATTGAAAGTCCATTATTTAGAATAAAATACTTTTTTTTAAATGTAGTTTGTTGAAAAAATAACATTAATTTAATCTAATTATTCAGTGAAGTTTGTGGTGTGCGATGTAGGTAATAATAATAGATTATAAACCACATGACATGTATTTAAAAAATTGCACTAGTCATATCCATATTAATATTTAAATCGCTACCTGAAATCCGCTGTCTAGTTATCATGTACTTGGCGCAAACCTTTGAAATTGCATTTTTGTTCGAAAGACCGTTCTTTTTAAACCGGAATTTTGGGGAACGCTTTGATAAAGGTTTGGTTCGATTAACCGGCATAGAACAAAATAAAACCGTGTAGTCCGCAGCATGTCAGGTAATACTGATATTTTCAATATTTCATTAGGAAGTTATACCTAGAATTTTCAATTTAAAACAAACTTGTGCTTCGGAATATTTAATCTTCTGGTTTATTACTTCCTATTGATTTATTGTAAATGCTGAGTCAAATACTCTATTTGATATATTTATTATTATGGTTATTGTTACAGAATCTGTGGATGAGATACATAGTCAGCCGTTTTTAGTGACGTGAAGATGACAACTCTTCTCCTCCTCTTAGTAAGTAAGTGCTATTGAAAACCACAGACGATTTCAGTACCGCCATCACAATGGACTTTGTGTCGATAACTATAAACAGCCTAGCCTAAGACTTCAAATAAATATTTTTTTTATTACAGTAGAACTACAAAACGGCACATATTCTGATGGAGAAAATCAGTCACAATCATTACTTACACCCAAAAATAAGCCCGGAGTGGTGGATCAAAAAACATGCAAAATGGAAGAGGACGCAGGAAATAGTTTAGGTTGTAAGAAAATCACACCAAGCAAAGATGGCGCTGACAATTCAAAACAAGAAAATGAAAATCAATATATCTTTTGTGAATTTGATGAAGACCTCGATAAAAGAAATTTACTGATAGGTTAATTACAATTTCTACCACCGTGTAGGCGCTCTGAAGAATATATTAATATTTTGAAGTATGTAGACTCATTGAAACAGCAACATCGTGAGCAATAGAACTGAAAATATTAATCTTATAAAGTTACTTGTATCGGTTTGGTTTCGTTGCACATAAATAAATATCTTAAAAACAGTGAGTTTGTCTTTATTTGTCCTCAATTTTAATCTATCTTAGTCCCAAAAGGACTACATATAAAATCGGTTTCTTCTTAAAATAGCCGAACATTGTATTCACTTATTCAGATCGTCCGACATTCACAATGATAATCCGCAATAAAAGATTTTTTTTATTTCAGACCAAAGTCCGTAAAGTAAGGAATACACTTTTGGAACTTATTTTAATAAAGTTAATCTTAAAAATTAATATTAGTAGGTACTGATGGATAAAAAAACTGAGTGCCTTGGTAATAGTCTCTTATACGCTCAGTTATGTATAATTGGCCACCTCCGAGTGCATGCTAGTCTGGTATAACCGGTGGACACTCTATTTAATAATGTAAACATTGTAAAACATGGAAACAATGGATCAGTTACATTTGCCCTCCAGTCGAGATCTGCCCCGCGGCCCCGCTGTATATACCTTAACATTTTTCACCGCAGAGCTACAGACACCTTAAATAAGAACAAAAAATATAATTATTAAGCTAAATCCAAACTCAATTCATCATTTAACGATATACCTGTATTACTGTCACTGCTGCTTGCCTGCATATTCTTATAATTATTCCATAATGGCATCCTCTACGGAACCACTAATCGATAAGTTGGGATCAGATTGTTCACATTCGCTGGATTTTCAAAATGACGAATCAAGTTTTATAAAAACTTTTAATACGACACTTTCAAGAATAATGCCTTTATAATTATTGTATAAGAGAAAATGTATTGCTTTAATTCTTTTAAACACTTTATAAAATGCTATAATTTGTTTGCTGGATAGACGTTTTATAATATGCTCCTATGAGGCATAAAGCATCATAGTTATCTTATGCATTACTTTTATAAGAATAATTGGCCATAACAAAAGCTTTTATAGTGCTTTGAATATTATACAGCGAAAAGGCATTTTAAATGGCTTCTATAAGAATACATATTTTTAAACCCTTATTGCAGTCATATAAATTGGACTTATTAACGTGTACATGGCCAAGTTATAAGAGTAAATGTACTATTGGCCAAATCCTCTTATAATGAGCTACTATAAGAGTAAATATTTTTAAACCCTTATTGCAGTCATATAAATTGGACTTATTAACGTGTACATGGCCAAGTTATAAGAGTAAATGTACTATTGGCCAAATCCTCTTATAATGAGCTACTATAAGAGTAAATATTTTTAAACCCTTATTGCAGTCATATAAATTTGACTTATTAACGTGTACATGGCCAAATTATAAGAGTAAATGTACTATTAGGCCAAATTCTCTTATAATGAGCCGCTATAAGGAACTCTGGCATAATGAATGCTATTTTCAAACTACTATGAGTGTTTAGCCCTTATAGATTGATTTTATAAGGATATTTTGTTTGTTGGGAGCGTCTCGATTTCAGTGAAAATGTGATACCTTTTGCTTAAAAACGCCACACATAAATTAAATGTGTTACTGATTATAGATATAGGATAGTCAGATAAAGATCGTCGTCATTGCAAAACGTCACGTTTGCAAATTATTCGTCCACACTTCAGAATTTAAACGAACGTGTTAAATTCTTATACAAATATTTCCTCATATACTTTCGAGTGGTAACAAGAGACCTACTACATATAATATGTAGTGCGAAAAGATTTGCCTTCGTGTTGTCACGGAAACGTACGAACGTGTGCTATTTCAGTCAGTCTCAGTGCAAGATGTACTCACATTGACTGAACTAAGGACTGTATCGTTAAGTATAAGGACAAAACAAACCTCGTCTAAATGTTGACATGTGCATAATTTTGTATTATTATGTTCCGAGAGTATGATCTTAAGGTATTGGTAAGTACTATTTGATATAAGGTCTGATATTTTTTTATTTTAGGGATTTTATGGTACTTTCATTAAGGTCTAGCAAATAAATTTCGGACAACCCCTATCTGGCTTAATTTGAGAATATTTCAATGACTCTTTGTACGATTTCAACAAACAAAGGTTAATATGCTGCCAAAATATATTCTTTAAGAGTCCTCTTCGTGGTTTTTCCAATTGGGTACTTGTAGAATAAATGCGGCGAATTTTTATAATTTAAAAAAAACGCAATTTTGAGCAACGTTCCGGATTGCCGTAAATTTTTGATGCTAGCAGGATGAGAGAAACAGATAAAAAAATTAGCCATAGGCCAAAGTCTAATTGACATTCATGGTGTTTGAACAGTGCTTAAACCAGATCGATATAAACAATGTATGATAGTCAAATTCGACATCAAAGTCGGAGTTAGAGTAAGCACCATGCCACATTCTCTAAATGGCCGCCATACACAGATCCTGAACTATATTTTTTTTAAATAACAGTGGCTAGACTATGTCCAGATATTCTGCTTTGTGGATCATGTGTCGTTGAGGTTCGCACCATACATTTTTTTTTCGCAATCGTATCGTCTTTTACGCACTTTGTGAATTTTCTAGTAGCATTTTTCCGGAATCGTAATTGGTACTCGGGAGGATTAAGTCAATACTGTCTAAACCATATGCTTTACGTCGAGTTTCTAGGACAAAATGTGTACCTTATTATGTGCCTTATTAAGCCCATATCTATCTATAGCCACTTATTTTTAACATTTTCATAGAGTGTGCCATCAGAAAACTTGTAGAAACAGGTAAAGGTGGAGTTAAATTTAATGGAGAGAATATACAGTTTGTCCGTTTTGCTGATGATATTGCTGCAATGGCACACACATCTGAGCAGTTAGAAGAATTACTGAATGAAATGAATACAGTGTTTCATGAGTTTGAACTGAAAATAAACATTAAAAAAACTAAGGTACTTGTAACTTCAAAACATATTAAAAAACTTGAAAGACAAAGACCAATCATATTAAATGGTAGTATTATAGAACAGGTAAAAACATTTAAATATTTAGGAAGCATAGTCACTAGTGACTCTAGATGTACACAAGACATTATAGCTAGAATAGCAATGGCTAAAAAAGCCTTTAACGCAAAGAAGTGCCTATTCAAAGCCAAAATATCTAACAATATCCGCAAAAGGCTAATAAAAGTGTACATCTGGAGCATAGCACTATACGGTAGCGAAACGTGGACAATGACACAGCGTGATAGGAAGAGGCTGGAGGCTTTTGAAATGTGGTGCTGGCGTCGAATGGCAAGGATCAGTTGGACTCAAATGAAAACTAACGAAGAGGTTTTAAATATAATAGGAGAAAAAAGAAGTTTGCTGAGAACTATAGATAACAGAAGAGGGAAAATGCTTGGGCACCTGATACGACACGACGAATTCATTAAAAACATAATAGAAGGGAGAATTGAGGCAAGAAGGCAAAGGGGGAGACCCAGGAGAGCGTATATGACCCAAATAAAGGAAAAAATCAACGTTGTGTCGTATCAGGAAGTCAAAAGGAAGGCAGAAGACCGGCACGCATGGAAGTTGCTCCACCGACAAGAGTCCAACTCTTAAATGATTGATGATGATGATATTAAGCCCATGGCTTGTTATAAGAAAAAAATATAATAGCAAATAAATACGGCTACTCAAAGTTGTCTTCATACTTAACGATACAGTCTTTAACATGACAAATACGAACGTTTCCGGAAAAATACGAAGGAAATCCTTTTCGCACTACATCGGTACTATATAAATATAAATATAAATATTGGGGACACCTTACACAGATCAACTTAGCCCCAAACTAAGCAAAGCTTGTACTATGGGTAAGCGACGATATACAATACTTAAATAGATAAATACATACTTATATACATATAAAACATCCATGACTCAGGAACAAATATCTGTGCTCATCACACAAATAAATGCCCTTACCGGGATTCGAACCCAGGACCGCGGCTTAGCAGGCAGGGTCACTACCGACTGAGCCAGACCGGTCGTCACTGAGCCAGACCGGTCGTCACTGAGCCAGACCGGTCGTATAGAATATACATTACGATACAAGTGTAGAAAAGAGGAAGTTTGTAACGAGTAGCGATAAATCAAAACACGACAGAAGGGAGTATTTTAAATCGACACGAGTTACGAATATCTTCGCACGTGTATCGTACAGATGTGCGAAAAGGATTTCCTTCGTATTTTTCCAGAAACGTTTGTATTTGTCATGCTAGTTCAGTCAATGTCAGTACATCTTGTACTGAGAGTGACTGAACTAGCATGACACGTTCGTACGTTTCCGTAACAATACGAAGGCAAGTCTTTTTGCACTAGGTACTGTAAGAGGTTTCGCATTCAGAATGAAACCTTTTACAGCAGTCATGGTCGCTGACTGGCAGTCCCTGATTTAAAATTGGAACAGTATAAAAACGTCAAGGAAAACAGACACTTCAAAGGGGCATTCATATAGAAGCAGCGATTGAGAGTGAACGGTTGTTACTTAGCTTATAAAATATAAAAAAAAATATTGATTCAAAGCGTTGTTTAAATGTTTGGATGCTCTCCACTGATAAGCCGACTCTCTTACATGGTTTCGCATTCAGAATGAAACCTTTTACAGCAGTCATGGTCGCTGACTGGCAGTCCCTGATTTAAAATTGGAACAGTATAAAAACGTCAAGGAAAACAGACACTTCAAAGGGGCATTCATATAGAAGCAGCGATTGAGAGTGAACGGTTGTTACTTAGCTTATAAAATATAAAAAAAAATATTGATTCAAAGCGTTGTTTAAATGTTTGGATGCTCTCCACTGATAAGCCGACTCTCTTACATGGTTTCGCATTCAGAATGAAACCTTTTACAGCAGTCATGGTCGCTGACTGGCAGTCCCTGATTTAAAATTGGAACAGTATAAAAACGTCAAGGAAAACAGACACTTCAAAGGGGCATTCATATAGAAGCAGCGATTGAGAGTGAACGGTTGTTACTTAGCTTATAAAATATAAAAAAAAATATTGATTCAAAGCGTTGTTTAAATGTTTGGATGCTCTCCACTGATAAGCCGACTCTCTTACATGGTTTCGCATTCAGAATGAAACCTTTTACAGCAGTCATGGTCGCTGACTGGCAGTCCCTGATTTAAAATTGGAACAGTATAAAAACGTCAAGGAAAACAGACACTTCAAAGGGGCATTCATATAGAAGCAGCGATTGAGAGTGAACGGTTGTTACTTAGCTTATAAAATATAAAAAAAAATATTGATTCAAAGCGTTGTTTAAATGTTTGGATGCTCTCCACTGATAGGCCGACTCTCTTACAGTACATCTGTACGACGTTATAATTTAACAATTAAGTACTTGTATAAAGTATAGTACAAAGTTGACCGTGGTGACGGGTTAAGATTTTCACCACCCCCTTTCTTCCCGTGGGTGTCGTAGAAGTTGATTGTGAGATATGGGTTAAATTATGTCGTAGGCTAGAGGCTGGCAACCTGTCACTGCAAGGTCACAATTTGGATTTCTTTCAACCCATTTTGCGAAGAGTGGCACTGAAACTTAGTAGTTCATGTGCTCTGTTTACCCCTTTATGGGATACAGTCGTGATTATATGTTTATATAAAGTGGCGTGTGTCTGGGTATTCCAGTATGATGTATAGTTTGGCAAGAATACGGTTATTACTCTTATTACTCGACGATTAATGTACATTCAGATGATTTTTCATATTCTTGACATGCGATCGATGTAATGCGTGGAAAATTACAGAGATATACTTACTGCGTTGCACAAACGCTGTACTTATGGTACGGTAAGTTTATTTTAAGTATTATAAGTAGTTAAAGTAAATAGAAGTAGCACAAGTAAGTATACCTTTAAGTAAAGTACTGCTACACTCTTAACTTGTATGTGTGATGTGGTAAAAAATGGTACATGTAATCTCAGTTGTGCTCTGTCGTATAGAGAAGAAAAAAACATAGTCGAGAAGAACGCAAGAAGTGGTTATAAGTTCTTACTAAAAATTCTGCGGCCATGTGTAAAAATAAACCTTGCGAGTCTTTTTGGACTTCTATTTTTAAATCATTACTTTGTCTCTGGCAAATAAACGTTTCTATTTTATAACTAGATACGTAACAAAATGCATAAACGCTTCTTTCGACAATATCTCTCGTAGCGACAGAGTCAGACTGCAATTCGATCGGCGTTTAGCATCAACGATTGTCATTTTCGCTAGGCCGACTGCTGGCCTAGGCGAAGTGACGATCGCGCAAGCGACAAAGAAACGCTTTGTGCCTTTGACGACACAGAGCGTAGGCAATTAACATCTTGGCTAGACTACCTAATAGGTTTGCGTATCAAGATAGCAAAGATACATGTTTCGAAAGAGATGCTTTTAACTTTGCGTGTGTATGATATGATCCAACTACTAATAACCTGTAACTCGCCTCATTGCTCATTTATTGACATAAACCAAGACGGGTTAGTCAACTTATAAAAACAATTAACACGAAGACAATGCTAAACTACGACGAATGACGATGTTTAGCGAGTTTGTGTAAATACGACGAAGACACGCCCGAAAAGACCCATTCTTCAAGTCGCATCACGGAAGATGGTAATAAAACTTGAATTCTATACCATTGTTAGTTTTTGCACAATACATGTGTAAGATAAATATTTGCCTATGAAAATAGAATCTGTTGAGATCATTAGTGAATGAACATTGAACTTTAATAATGTAGAAAAGATGATCGAAAGAAAATACTATAAAATCGGCGATCGACCCTAGACACACCAGGAGAAAAGTGAAGACAGACCCTAAAATGGAGCACGCATGTTTCATTGTGGTTATATTTTTTAGGGAATACAAATGACGGGAGCGCATTCCGTTTCTTTGCTGTCTGCACCAAAAAAAAGGTACCTAAGGCAAATCGAGCCATCAAACATGTACAATATAGCCCAGTAGCATCTATTGCAGACCTTTCTGCTTGTAAAAAAGTTAAATGTACAGTATAAGTATATTATATAAAATATAAAACCTAAGGAATACAATGCAGTTGCTGTACGTGTGGCTGAAATCGACTAGAAGATAGTTTGCATGCGGGTTTGCACTCTGTCTAAATTATATTAAGAGTTTTTACCTTGCTTTCTCGACAGCTTGAGGAAGACATCCTCCAGCGATATACAGTTGTACATCGTGAGGAGCGCCTGAGGGGACTCCTCGGCTAACAGACGACCGCTCCGCATCAGACCGATCTGCAACCAAAAAAAAACAATATGATATATCTCCAGTTAAACGGATGCGGTATAGGATCTATTCCTAATATTTGATCGTCAAGTATGGTTCGGACAGAAGAGTGTGCCAATGCATAGTATCTTCCCACTCTTGGCTTGTAGGGAATTAGATCTAGTACTGCAGATGTTTTAGGAGATGTACAGTCAGATCTAGAGAGAGGTGACTCATCTGCATGGAAATTGGCGTGCACTTATTTCTGTACCTGACTGTACACCCACTCCACTACAGCTCCACTTATATCTAGAAATATCTGGGCGACCGAGCTTCGCTCGGTTCTATTTTAATATATCACGTCTTTAGATAAAAAAAAAACTCTTATAAATACAAAAACAAAAAAAAAAAGACAAAAAACAAAAACTTAATTTCTGACCGGGATTCGAAACCCTGACACCTACGATCTATCTGCGTACATTAGACCGACCTCGTGCGACTGAGCTAAGCGGAATCGATGCGCGCGCGGCGAAATTAAGGACCATATTTTACGTTTACAAATGCGAAAGAAAAACTCATGAAAACTCGAAAATTCGCGTTTTCCGGGATCTAAGGCTACGCTAGATCGATTTTTCACCCCCGAAAACCCCCACAAAACAAATTTCAGCGAAATCGTTAGAGCGGTTTCCGAGATCGTCGGTATATATAAATAAATAAATAAATAAATATACAAGAATTGCTCGTTTAATAGTATAAGATTTGCCCAGTTGCGAAAACAAGGAATCTCCGTCCAACTTGTAAACTTACAATGCGAGGTGATGATAATGATGACAGTTTTGTGATGCGCTCGAGTTGCATCCAGAATGTCCAGATGGATTGACGTAGCAGACGGTCTACTCCCATTGTTGGTTCATCAAGTATTGTGGACTTCTGGTGAGTCACAGCTACCAGTAACTTAGAGAAGTATTTTAAGTTGGACTTACCTACACAATGCGCCTGCCGCGCCTCCTCGATGTAATGGATGGTGATGATGACAGTCTTGTCTCCCGAGCTGGTGATGCACACGAGATGCGTTTAGATGGACTGACGGAGCAGAGGGTCCGTTCCCACTGTTGGCTCGTCAAGTATTGGGACTGGTTTAAGCATGAGAGTCGGAACTAAGTCTCACTGTGGCGCAGTTGTAAGTCATCGGCTTTGTAGTCACGAAGGTTCTGGTTTCGAATCCTTCTCGGTGCCATAATGAGAGTCAGAACTGCTAGTCAGTAACAGTAGTCTTATAATTTGGACTTACACAGTGCGCCTGCCGCGCCTCCTCGATGTAATGCGTGGTAATGATAACAGTCTTGTCTCCCGAGCTGGTGATGCGCACGAGATGCGTCCAGATGGACTGACGGAGCAGGGGATCCACTCCCACTGTTGGCTCGTCAAGGATGAGAAGCTCAGGGTCGTGCATGAGAGCCACGGCGAAGGATACACGGCGCTGTTGACCGCCACTGGAAACAAAATTGAATATTAAGAACCTCACAGTTAAGACACACCTCGGACAATGGCTATCAAATATATGAAAGAGTCACACAGTTTAAGCTCAAGTAGGAGCGTGCTATGATTGTATGAGTGAGATAAGACAGCTTGACTGGTCGCGGTCTTGACAGGCGGTAACTGTGAGGTAACCGAGAGTAGGTGTGCAGCACTTTCAGCGGGGAGTAGGTAAGCCTTACTACTCTTTATGTGGTTAAGAGGTAGAATATAAAAACTAATTCAGATCGACTCGTCATCATTTAGATGGCTGGCAGTCCTCAACTGTGCGTTTCTCCAGAAACTTCCTGCCCCGCACAGCTAAACTGTGGAATGAATTGTCGCCTGCGGTATTTCCGGATCGATACGACCTTCAAATCTTCAAGAAAAGAGCGTACGCCCATCTTAAAGGCAGGCAACGCACCTCCAACACCTCTGGTGTTTCGGGTGTCCATGGGCGGCGGTGATCGCT